>NC_080723.1:22382899-22485399 GCF_019097595.1 Hemibagrus wyckioides
GAGTCCAAGAGAATCCAAGTTCAGTTCAATTGAGTCTTGTGGTATGTTGAGCAGACTCTTGTTTATTCAAGGCTAGTTTATTTGAGTCAGGTCTAATCAAATCAAATCTAGTGTCTAGTCAAGTTGACTCTAGTCAGATGGACTCAAGTGGATTCTAATTGAGTCAAGTGTAGTTTATTCAAATCTTGTAAAGTCTAGTTGAGTTGAGTCTAGTCTAATCAAGTGGAGTCTAGACGGTGTCTCCTGAAGTCTAGTTGATTCAAGTCAAATCCAGTTGAACTGAAACAGAATCAAGTGTGATCTAATCTAGTTGATTCACATCCAGTCCTAAAAGATAGAAAAATGAGTCATGGATAAAAATTAGCAGGAAAATGATTCGCATACAAAATTACATGCAAGAAAAAATGAATCATAAAAAAAAACGTAAATGTAAATGAATCACTTTACAGAAAATAAAAATAAATTAAAAATAATTTTTTGTGCAAAAAAAAAAATCATGTGTAAATTTCGTCTCTCCGAGCTTCACGGCTCGTCTTCCTCCATGACTTCATTCTGTTCACAGCCATGACAGATCCACTGCCAGGTTTCTCTCCTCGTCATTGGCAGTGGTTTCACTTCTGGAACGAAACAGCATCTCTCTCTCTCTCTCTCTCTCTCTCTCTCTCTCTTCAGGATCACTGCCAGCTCAGCCTCGACATTCAGAGCCATTCAGTGTCTGGAGCCTCTGGTGTGTCGTCCAAACGTCTGGAGCTGGAGGACACACGGCTCATTTGTCATGTGAATTAAGACGTGAGGAGTCTTTATAGACATGCTTCCTAACCTGGAATATTTCTTTGAGTTTCTTGTTCTTCAGACACATTGGTTTGCATGATAGAAGCTCATGAGCTCTATATTTTTCACATGAATTTGTTTTTCCTTACTATACATTAATTTTCAATTCTCACATCCTTTCCCATCCTCATTTCTTTCAGAAAAATTTCAGCCTGTAGCACTTGATCTGCTGAACAAATTCACGACACAGACGAGATGATTGATTGTATCGTGTATTCTCTGGCTAATACGATGTGATTAAAATGTCTGGAGAAAAGAATATGCAGTATTCATTTAGACTCTAATTCTCATTTACAATGAACATTCACCTTGCACTGGTCTCTGGTCTAAAAAAATTCACTGCCCTTTAAATAGATGAAGGTTTAATACATGGCATTTTTAAAAATATAAGTATATATAAATAAAAATATAAATATAAAAAAGAATATTTGAAGGATTTTCTTCTCCTCCATTAGCTGTGGTGGAAATATAAAGAAGGAGCTTTTATCAGAGAGTAGCAGGTATTCATATGAAAATAATAATAATAATAATAATAATAATAATAATAATAATAATAATAGACATAGGTGTTGAGATCATTTCCCGACCCAATGATTCAGCTTTATGGAGCTTTACCTAAGTTTTGGGAAAGATCCAAGCTATTGCACATCATCTCTATACTCAGATAGAGTACAGATACAGTACAGACAGATACAAGACTAGACAATGTTCTTTTAACTCTTTATGTTTTTATTAGATCTGAAAGTCAGTACAAATTCATACATGCAAAATTCATATGCTGTACATCCATCAAATGTTCAGTTCAGCATCTGATCCTTTCAGTGTAGAATCCGATCATCATTTCAGTGATTAATTCAATCATCATTTTAGTGTAGAATTCAATTATTTCAGTTTAGAATCCAATAATCATTTCAGTTAAGCACCCGATCATTTCAGCTTCACTTCGAATCATTTCAGCTTCACATCGAATCATTTAAGTTTCACATCGAATCATTTAAATTTCACGTTGACTCATTTCAGCTTTACATTGAATCATTTCAGCTTCAACCTGAATCATTTAAATTTCACATCGAATCATTTCAGCTTCACACTGAATCATTTCAGCTTCACATCGAATTATTTCAGCTTCACACTGAATCATTTCAGCTTCACATCTAATTATTTCAGCTTCACATTGAATCATTTCATCTTTACATCAGATCATCTCAGGTTCACATGGAATCATTTCAGCTTCACATAGAATCATTTCAGTTTCACATTGAATAATTTCAGCTACAAATCGAATCATTTCTGTTTCACATTGAATCATTTCCTTTTCACACTGAATCATTTCAGCTTCATATCGAATCATTTCAGCTTCACATCGAATCATTTCGGTTTCACACTGAATCATTTCAGTTTCACATCGAATCATTTCAGATTCAGACTGAATCATTTCAGATTCAGACTGAATCATTTCAGATTCAGACTGAATCATTTGCGTTTCACACTGAATCATTTCAGATTCATATTGTTTCATACTGAATCATTTCTGCTTCACTTGAGGATGAGTGTCCTTGCTGGAGTAAATAAAAACGTCTTTAGACTGTTTACTAAAATCTGACTGAATCTCCACTGATTTCATAGAAGGAAAAAAAACTGTTGAGGTAAGATTTGCAGATTTTCTAACATTAAGTGTCTATATTTAGCATGTCTTCTTTGCTAATTCCAAGTCAGGTAACACTTAAAGCGGCTAATGTAATTGACTAGGCAGCTAATTCTAGCTAATGGTAAATATCAGTTTGTGATATTCACTCTCTTCTGAGTGAATTATTAGTTAATTATGTAGCATTAGCCATTCATCAGATCTGCTGCACTACAATGATTTCAATAAAATAGCATGTAGTTGCTTTAAAATGAAAATCATTTCGATTCATCATCGATTCCTCACGGACATTGTAATCAATGTTAGACGCAGGTAAACACTAACTTTGATCCTTGCATTAGGAAGTTTCCTCTCTGTAAATCTCTGAGTGAAGATGGTGTGATTAGGTGGAAATCTCCAGAAGGCCATTAGGGCTGATTGTGCATCTTGTCTTTTATCAGAGAGCAGCAGGTATTGATGGAGATAAATGGTTCTTTAAGAGTTGAAAGAGAAGCACAGAGGAGTTACTGCATGCTCATGTAATGCCTCTTTCCTGGGTTCTCCATCATCATCCTTCAGAGTTAGGATCATTTTTCTGTATGATGTGCCTCAAAATAAGAGATCTTATTTGTTCTTCTTCTTTTTTTATAAGTAATATCATCAGTCTTGAAGACATTTGTATTCCATATGAATTGAGAGGAACGTTATGACTGAGCTTTGTATTCATTGTTTTATCTCATTTTATGAACGCTTTGGGAAGATAACTGTCAAATGTATGGTGTGATGAAGGTCAACAAAACTGTGGTATGATGGAAGGTCACCAAAGGTTTGGTATGAGAAGACTCCTTCCAGAAATGTTAAACATCTCCTTACAGAAACTTCACTACATTTTTTATTCAGTTTATTTGGAGCATTTGCTATATTTGCTGTATGAGCTGTTGCTATAGAAACCATATATATACACATATATATGGTTATATATACATATATATATATATATACAAGAAAGAAAGAAAGAAAGAAAGAAAGAAAGAAAGAAAGAAAGAAAGAAAGAAAGAAGCTAGAAAAGAAAAATATAAGACCTCTGATGTGTTTTAGAAAAATTCTGACCAATGAGATTCCAGAAAGAAAGAAAGAAAGAAAGAAAGAAAGAAAGAAAGAAAGAAAGAAAGAAAGAAGGAAGCTAGGAAGAAAGATATAAGACCTGTGATGTGTTCTAGAAGCATTCTGACCAATGAGAATCCAGAAAGAAAGAAAGAAAGAAAGAAAGAGAAGGAAGGAAAGAAGGAAGGAAGGAAGGAAGGAAGGAAGGAAGGAAAGAAAGAAAGAAAGAGAAAGAGAAGGAAGGAAAGAAGGAAGGAAGGAAGGAAGGAAGGAAGGAAGGAAGGAAAGAAAGAAAGAAAGAAAGAAAGAAAGAAAGAAAGAGAAAGAGAAGGAAGGAAAGAAGGAAGGAAGGAAGGAAGGAAGGAAGGAAGGAAAGAAAGAAGGAAGGAAGGGAGGAAGGGAGGAAGAAGAGCACATTTTGGCCTGGGGTGATATCATCCTGGGCTCTACAGGTAATCAGTGATGGCGTTGTGTTTATGCTGTGTGTCGTACGTTGTCTCACCTGGAGGAAATCTGAAGTGTGTGTTGATGAAGAGAGTTAAAGAGGAGATTTAGGAGGAAGCTGTGTTATTGACATTGCTTGTTAGTGGTGTGATGTACACAGTGGCTTTGCTCCACAGACGCAGCAGTCGCTCATCCTTTTATTAAACTTTGAATATAAAAGAATCCAACACTACAAACAAAACAAAACTACACAAAAAATTGGCTTCTAATAAATCTTATCTGAGGGTTTTTTTTGTTTTTTTTTTGCAGTGCAGATTATGTCCTCGAACACATCCTGCTTTCTGTCTTATCACAATGCAGCATACTGTTTCCTTCCTTTCTGCCTCTGAACACACTGTCAAAGCCTGAGATCACAACAGGAAGGAAAGAGCGAAGTATCGGGATGGAAAAATTGATTTATTCACGTCTTTTCACCCAGGTATTAACCGCTGCTCTAGTTCATTCACACAGCTGAGGAAAACAAATCCCTCTCTTTATTTTTTATTGGTTTGATTTCAAATTCCAGAGCAGCCACAACATGAGAGATTCTTAGCACCTGACAGATGACATATTTTACCTACAGCTTTTATGCATCTTTATACATAACCTGAAAAAAGAAAGAAAGAAAGAAAGAAAGAAAGAAAGAAAGAAAGAAAGAAAGAAAGAAAGAAAGAAAGAAAGAAAGAAGACCGTGAAATGGTTTGATTTTTTGCTCTCATCAGTGCTGTCCAGTGTTCTGCTGTTGAGTCGTGCTGTCTGTTTAAATTCATAAAAACATGTTATAAAATCTCTGAACTGATTCACTAACAGGAGCTTAGAGTGCTGCACCTGAAGAAAATATCACATCTTGCTCATTTTGTGTGTGTTGTCATATTAAATATGTGTGTATCTAACACTGTTAAGCCCTCAGGCTCTATTAAGCTATTTTTAGCCTGCAGTTAGAAACAGAGCTGCTACACTTCCCACTGAATACAACAGGAAACAGTAACACATCAGTCCAGGACATAATAACACGTCAGTCCAGGACACAATAAAATATCAGTCCAGGACACAATAACACGTCAGTCCAGGACACAATAAAATATCAGTCCAGGACATAATAACACGTCAGTCCAGGACACAATAACACATCAGTCCAGGACACAATAAAATATCAGTCCAGGACATAATAACACGTCAGTCCAGGACACAATAACATGTCAGTCCAGGACACAATAACACGTCAGTCCAGGACACAATAACACATCAGTCCAGGACACAATAAAATATCAGTCCAGGACACAATAACACGTCAGTCCAGGACACAATAACACATCAGTCCAGGACACAATAAAATATCAGTCCAGGACACAGTGACATGTCAGACCAGGACACAGTAACACATCAGTCCAGGACACAATCAGTCCAGGACACAATAACACATCAGTTCAGGACACAGTAACACATCAGTCCAGGACACAATAACACATCAGTCCAGGACACAATAAAATATCAGTCCAGGACACAATAACATGTCAGTCCAGGACACAGTAACACATCAGTTCAGGACACAGTAACACATCAGTCCAGGACACAATAACACATCAGTCCAGGACACAATAAAATATCAGTCCAGGACACAATAACACATCAGTTCAGGACACAGTAACACATCAGTCCAGGACACAATAACACATCAGTCCAGGACACAATAAAATATCAGTCCAGGACACAGTGACATGTCAGACCAGGACACAGTAACACATCAGTCCAGGACACAATCAGTCCAGGACACAATAACACATCAGTTCAGGACACAATAACATGCCAGTCCAGGACACAATAAAACATCAGTCCAGGACACAATAACATGTCAGTCCAGGACACAATAACATGTCAGCCCAGGACACAGTAACTCATCGGTCCAGGACACAGTAACATGTCAGACCAGGACACAGTAATACATCAGTCCAGGACACAATAACACATCAGTCCAGGACACAATAACACATCAGTCCAGGACACAATAACACATCAGTCCAGGACACAATAACACATCAGTCCAGGACACAATAACATGTCAGTCTAAGATACAATAACACAGCAGTCCAGAACACAATAAAACATCAGTCCAGGACACAGTAACAGGTCAGTCCAGGACACAGTAACTCATTATTCCAGGATACAGCAACATCATCTGTCCAGGACACAGTAACATGTAAGTCCAGGACACAGTAGCGCATGAATCCAGGACACAGTAATTTGTCAGTCCAGGACACAATAACACGTCAGTCCAGGACACAGTAACTCATCAGTCCAGGACACAGTAACATGTCAGCCTAGTGTGCATGTCCATGGCCTCAACACAGCACTGCTATTCTATACTTTTCTTCTGTATATTTTCTCACTAACTGTGATGGATAGACGTGACCCACTCATACATCACCATTTCACACACACATGTGCCTCCTCTAACCAGACTGAGTGCAGCACTGTGTCTGTGTGATTATAAAGATGATGGAGTGGCTGGAAGTGTCAGGTTTTACAGTGCAGTGCTGAAGGAAATGCAGCCTTGTCTGATTCGCACCTATCGATAGGACACGTGAATCTAGGGATGAAGAACCACTGAGGAAAAAGTCTCACTGATTATAAAAAACACATAGGAAACAATGAAGGTGATGGATCCTTCCCCCTATCCATCCATCCATCTATCCATCCATCAATTAATTCATCCAACTATCTGTCTGTTTGCCTGCCAAGTAATCCATCAATCCATACACCCCACCATTCATCCATCCATTCATCCATTCATTCATAATTCCATCCATCTATCCATCTGTCCATCCACCCATTCATCAACCCTGTAAATTCCAGCCTAACCATGGCAAGCATCAATACAAAACTTGATCCTAACGAGTAATAGTGAAAATCTTGATGAAAATTTAGATGCAGTAGTATGATATTCTTGGCTCAAACAATTAGCAACCTGGGACAAGTTTCTCTTCAAATATTTAATATAACAGCATTCCTTCGTGATATTGTACGATGTAATCGGTCACAACCTGATAATGGCTTCAGTCGAGTCTGTAATATTAAACAGGCATGACAAAATCAACTAAATTGCATGATGTTATTGAAGTTTAATGATGCTGAGCCTGAGCCTGGCATAATTACACAATTCTTATCCTTCCTGGCAAAACTGAGCTCGCCCACATCCCTCTTTTCTTTTTTTTTTTATTGTACTCACATGGGTCATTTACCGTCAACTACTCCGTAATCTAAATAACGATTACTAAATAAAAAACTCCATACTCTTCACCTCCCTGTCCATTCTTTATCCTTTCTGTTCTGTTTTATCTGCAGCTGTTCATCTTTTCTTCTCTCTCAGGTGTGTCTCGCTTCTTATACAAGTTAATGCGAGATATAAATGTTGGTACATTCCATTTTTTACCTCTGTCACAAACTGGAACTGAAATGGTCTTAATTTGTTTTTTATGTCCTGAATCTACACATAATATTGAACTTTAGATTGAAAAATCAATGTTCAGATACTGCACTTAGTGGCCAGAGCAGCTGTATGAACCGGGCTATGAAATCAGCTTTCATGACAGCTTCCTTATGTCAAGCAAATGAAGTCTAATAACAAGAAAATGCACTCGAAATGAACTCCGGTGGGTTTCTACCATGAAGAGATGATGGAGGTGTCCTGATCATGTCAGCACAAATGTTACTTTCTATTGTGTCAAACTTACAGCTTTCTCTTTTCTAGTCTTTTTCTTTTTTATTCAGATTCTGCACTTTGAATGCACTTTCTTTTCCTACCTTTCCAGCAGCCAGTGGTTTCATTCCATTTATCCATTTTGTTCATATCAAAATCTTTTCAGAACGGTGATCCATCACAGTGGAAATCAGGTCACCTTTTTTCTTCAAAACCTCAATACAATGAAAATATCAGTTCTACACACAAGTATCTTTTCTTCTCTGCCTCAATGAAAATATTATTCTGTTCCCCAAACACACACACACACACACACACTGTTTCACCTTGGAAAGCTGGAACTCTGCCCTAGACAAACAGATGATTGTTTTTTTTTACTAACATCGGTTACTTTTTACAACACAGTGCTGTAGAATTCTAGTTAAACCTTATTGGTCAGAAGGTGTTGATTAATTTTCTATAACCACAGCTCTGACAGTTGTGTGACCTGCAAATCACTTCAATAGTTTCTATGGTTACAGCTCATTCACATGGATGCTTCAAGTAATCAAAGACTTATAATAAAAACGTTTGAGAAACGTGTTGTATTTAATAAAGAAAAACCTTTCCACTGCACTGAGGTGTCTTCAGGACAGAGAACTTTTTCAGTTTCTTGGTCACATGACAAGCAGCTTGTATTAATGATGTTTGTTTTGTTTTTTATCTTATTAACTTAACCACTGATGACTTGTTACAGCTGATAAATTATAGAAATTAAGAGCTAACTCGTTTCATTGTGAACTTTAAATGTATCTATAAATCGATAACGTTTGGCATTTTCTTTCACTTATGAAAGAGAATTAAACATGTAAGGATGTGAACGTAGTCAGCTTTGGGGTGGTAACAATAACTCTGCTTAGTGATGAGTCACATCACACCACTTCATTGTTGATTATTTTCTTATGAACACATGAGTCCAAGTGATTACATACCCACAGCGACTTACATTTTTCTGTTATACAAAGCTGTCATGTAATGAAGTTGCCTAAATGTGTCATCTTCTTGGTTTTATCATGAAAAGGAAGGAAGGAAGGAAGGAAGGAAGGAAGGAAGGAAGGAAGGAAGGAAGGAAGGAAAGGGAGGGAAGGTGGAAGGAAAGGAAGGAATAGGAAGAAACAAAGGAAGGAAAGGATGGAAGGAAGGAGCGGAAGGAAGGAAGGAAGGAAGGAAGGAAGGGAAGATGGAAGGAAGGGAAGATGGAAGGAAAGGAAGGAATAGGAAGAAAGAAAGGAAGGAAAGGATGGAAGGAAGGAGCAGAAGGAGCAGAAGGAAGGAAGGAGCAGAAGGAAGGAAGGAAGGAAGGAAAGAAAGAAAGAAAGAAAGAAAGAAAGAAAGAAAGAAAGAAAGAAAGAAAGAAAGAAAGAAAGAAAGAGAAAGAAAGGAAAGGAAAGGAAAGGAAAGGAAGAACGTGTAATATTTCCAGCTAAGGCAGTAGTTTGCTATCAGAGTCAGACCTTTGTCCAATCTGGTTCTCCTGACATACTAAATCATTGGTCAGATCTCACGGGTTCTTCATTCAGACCTATATAAGTTTTTATTTTATATTACCACATGATTAGCAAGAAGTGGTAACTTATTTTCCCTCATTTTTCATTATTTCTGTTTGCTAAGTCATTTCATTTATCATTACTTTAAAGTCAAGTATCAGATAAGACAATAAACTGTAGCTTAACTGTAGACTGCCGTTTTTATTGTTGTGTTTTTCATAATATTTCTCTAAAAATACCATCGATATGACCTTCACTTGAATTTTATTGAATTCCAAAGCCAGGGGAAAAAAGCATGTATTTCATTTTTTTTTACAAACTGAAATATTCATAAACAAACCATGTATTATTTGAAATGGTCAAAATGGTCAACAGATCATCTGTGGAAATAAATAGTGTTTATACTTCACACTCTTTGTAAGATGGTTGCTGACACTTGCATTGTCCGTAGCCGTTTATGATTACAAGTGCGCCATCGTTGTGAGTCAGCTCGTACTCGTTAAAGGGCAGCTGCGTGGCCGGGTCCGCCATCGGCTGCCTTTCCTGTGTCCGGTTCTGTTGCCTGTTCTGAATGGTCAAGCAGTGGTGGGTTCGTCGTATAGAGTGCGGGCAGCACTTCCATGAGATGTACACTATGAAAATGATGAGAAAGAAGAAAAACAAAAGAGCCATGGTACCTACAATTATTGTCTGGGTTAGTACCATGTTGTCCATCATAGCAGAGTTGTCAGTAACGTCTTCCAGCTCGTCAGTGGTGGTGGTGGTGGTGATGGTGGTGGTGGTGGCAGAGGCCATTGTAGTGGGTGTGGATTTGGAAGTTATGATTGGAGTGGTGAAAATGCTAAAGCTCCCCAGATTCTCTGCATAGAAGTCCTGTGTTGGCGTCTGCATATTCCCAAACAAAGATCTAGTGAACTGTTGGGGTAACGTGGCCTCCATCGTGGTGCTGGTCGGTGCAACAGGTGCTAAGATGTTTTGGCAGAGTTGGAATCCATGAACAGCGTCTAGTATTTCCTCGCCCTGTGTGTACTCAGGGCTCTGGCACAGGATGGGTTGCTCCCATCGACCCTTAAACCTACTAAGCCAACTTGCCAGGTTGCAGATTCTGTAGGTACAATCCCAAAGGTTGTTGGACAACCCAATGGTGTTCAGGGACTTCCACATATCCATGGTTTGGGTATCGAGGCTGCTCAGCTTGTTGTTATCTAGCAGCAGAACCTTAAGGTTCGGTAAAGTTTCAAACACTTCAGGGGTTAGAGTGCGTATCTCATTCCCTGTTAGATCCAGTTTTTCCAAGGTGGTCCACTCCCACTCCATGGTACACGTTAAATTGTTGATCTTGTTCCACTGCAGATAGAGGAACTGGAGGGTGACAAGACGCGGGAAGTGGGCAAGATTGATCTTGGTCAAGTGGTTGTGTTCCAAATGGAGCTCCTGTAGCTTTATTAGCCCGGCGAATCCGTTCCGAGCCAGGCTCCGAAGCCGGTTGTTGCTTAACCCAAGGTATTCCAGACTCCAGCAGTCCCAGAAGGCCCGCACAGGCATAGTCCTCAGTAAATTGGACCTCAGGTGGAGGATCTGGAGCTTCCGAAGCCCGTGAAAGAGCTCGGGCTCCAGCGCAGTCATCTGGTTGAAGGATAGATCCAGGATTTGGAGGTTGATGAGGTGGATGAAGGTTGTGTTGGGCAGCTTTGTGATGCGGTTGGAGCTCAAGTTCAGGTCCTTGAGCTTGTAGAGCCCCTGGAAGGCGTCCTCATGCACAGTGTGTATTTGGTTGTGGTCCAGGTGGAGCCAGGTTAGTTGGGTGAAGCCAAAGAATTGGTCAGGGCTCAGGTCAGTGAAGCTGTTGTGTCGGAGCGAGAGTCCCAGGGCTCCTCTGTCCACGCCGTCTGGGGGCGCCAGGAGTCCCTGCGTGTCGCAGTAAAACTGCAGGTCCTCGCAGCGGCATTTCTGAGGGCAGGCTGTGCATGACGCAGGAGGGAGGCACAGTAGCATGCTGATCACACAAAGTGCTGCTGGTGCTTGTCCCACCAATGGCCACCTTGGAATGAAAACCTGGGTGGGTATAAAGATAAGCACATCTGATCTCAGCATAAGTGCGTGTCTCGAGCTCTAGGTTTAGCACTAAATATTCACGTCGATGCAGAATTTCAGCTTCGGATATTTTTTTGTAGCTGCTTTCCAGTTTTTAATACTAATCAACTCATTACCAGTAATTATGCCAAATGCCCAAATCCATGCATTATTCATTCAGCTGATTCAGATGCTAAATCTGTTGCTCATTTGCAGATTTCTGAATAGATTCCATTTCCATAACCTTTTCCTCTGCATTATGGAACCAAACGACTTTATCAGCACCCTTTTACTCATAGTTATTATTTCTCATCAAAGAACATTACTGATGTTATTTAATCACAATCTAAATCACAAGTTTGGGTGATTTAAAATGAGGAAATGGTGTAAAAAAAAAAAAAACATGACATTTTAAGTGCACGGGCAGTCTTCTCCCTCATTCTCGCTCTCTCTCTCTCTCTCTCTCTCTATCCCCGCTGTCTTTTCAATTCACTATTCATTTCCTATTCACGTCCAGACCGTGTAAATCAAAGAGCAAACTTACCCATTCTTTTGTGAACATCAGTGACTGCATTCAACTGTCCTTTTCTGCAGACTTCTGGAAAAGCCAGACGAAGGACAAATCCAAGGGGAAAAAAGCCAGTGGAGTGAATGCAAAAAGAATGAAAGAAATGCCAAGCCTCCTGAAATGAAACCAATTCAGAAATTCCATGGTGTATTTTGGTTTTTCTCCAGAGCTATGGACTGAAAGATAGCGAGCTGCAGACGGCAAAGTGTTGTCGATCATCCGTGCCATTTATCCCTCTCTCGCTTGCTCATTCTGGCTTGTGCTCGTTCTGTCGCGCGCACCGTCTCTCTCTCTCTCCACTCCCTTTCTCACTTGCTTACTGCCTCACACTCGCAATATGCTTGCCCATTTGATTCACTCTTTCCACTGCGTTTTTTTTTTCCTTTCATGCGTCATCATCTGAATATTGATCATTTCAGAGTGTGTGGAAAATCACAGCTGAAATGAACACTGTAAATCTCTCGCTGTATCTCTCTCTCTCTCTCTCTCTTTCTCTCTCTATCTAGTCAGCTGGTCACTCATTAGAGATGCGTGTGAGTATCGCAACGCTGCCGTCCTGTGGAATTCATTTACATTTACATGTCTGTTAGGGATTCAGCTTTAATACAGAAAGGCTAGATCGAAGACTAGAATATCAAATCCCATTCTAACTACCAGCCATAGATGCAATGATGGATTTATAATTAAATGATTAAAAATGTATCTTTTCATTTCCATATTGCAGCAGGTAGCACTGCTTCCTCACAGTTTCCTGCTTTGATTCTGAGCTTGGGTTAAGTTTCTGTGCATGGTTTCTCCTTGTGCATGCAGCTTTCCTCCAGGTTTTACTGATTTCTCCCAGTGTGCAAGGCATGTGCAAGGTTAATAGCAATAGACGGCCTTTAAATCCACAATTTATTCCTACCTCACACCCAGAGGTCTGGAGATTTGCTCCAAATCCACAGAAGGATAAATCACTTACTGAAGATGAATGAAAGGGAAAAAATATATGTTTATTGTCCCATTTTTTTCTGCTTGGTGGAGTTAGGCAGTACTATATGGCATATAGATGAAGCCAGCGTACTCCATGAACGAATACGAAGCAGTCGTCTGATGATGTCAGAGAACTTGTGTAGGAGTACAAATGAAATGAATGGACGTTATGCATTTAGCTGGATAAACTCGCTCTTTTATAATAAATGTAATGAAAGACAAAGATAATCTTATCTTGCCAGAAAACCACAATACAGAGACATAAACAGTTATATTTGAAGATAAATATGAAAAAGATGGATATAAAATAGATATGCATGGATGGATGGATGGATAACTTGTCATACAGCTAATGTTTGACAGCTTTTTCAGATAAGACTTGCAGCCTACATGGCAATATTATACTCTTCCCCTTCCATATAAAGGATTAGATATATATAATAGATATTATGCATAGTGGCTTGATGATTAGCATGTGCCTCACACCTCCAGGGGTTGGGGGGGTGGGGGTGGGGTGCTTGATTCTCGCCTCCGCCATATGTGTGTATGGAGTTTACATGTTCTCCTGGTGCTTAGGGGGGTTGTCTCCAGATACTTTGGTTTCCTCCTTCCTCCCCCAGTCCCTGTGTGAATAGATGTGTGAGTATGTGCCCTGTGATAGACTGCCATCCTGTCCACTTTCTTGTGCCTTGAGTCTCCTGGGATAGACTCCAGTTTCCCCATGACCCAGTAGGATAAGCAGTGTAGAGAAAAGATATATATATATATATATATATATATATATATATATATATATATATATATATATATATATATATATATAATATTATAATATCTATAAAGCAACAGTATCAGGAGCTACACTTGTACTTCATAGATAGATTACATCATATGGTCATATCATTCCAGCACAAACTGCTTTAGTTTCATCACCACACATCCTCCACACTACAGGAGTTCCCCAGGGGTCAGTTCTTGATCCACTTTTGTTCGCCGTACATACTGATTCACAGGTGTCATGTGTCTAGTCCGGGCACTACTCCTCCCCACCAGCAGAGGTCAGTGTCTGCTGAATTCTAGTCAGATGCTTATTACCTGTTTCTTGTCTATTTATTTACATAGTGTGTTCACAGTGCATTCTATGTGAAGTCTTGCCAGTCTCTTAATTCTGTGTAATTTATGAGTTTTCCTGATTTTATATCCCTCTATTGCTCCTTTTGTTATCATGTGTTCTTTTGTGCTTGACTGTTTTGGACCGTTGTCTGCTTTATGACTGTGACAGATTATGATATTTTTACATTTTTGCACAGCTTTTGTTCCGAGTTCAGTTCACTACAGCAGGGTGATGCTCAGATCTCATGGCTTTTCCTCAGGGTGCTATTGAAATGGCAAACTTTACTTTGCTTTCTTCTGTCCACTCACAAAAAAAACATATATTATAATAATTCTAGACTTATCGCACATACTTGTTATCACCTGGCATAGATATCACAACATTTATTATAAGTATGAGTAAATGACCTTGGTCTTGGACATACACACAATAGCAGCTTGGTATCAGTACCTCTCCTTGTCTCAGTGTGTGTGTGTGTGTGTGTGTGTGTGTGGTATTGTTGCCATGACAATGCAGACGACCAGATGGACTTTGATCACCGGACTTAATATAGCAGTCTGTCTATTCAACTAATTCCAGACATGAAAGTTACAGACTGCATTCTCTTGAACTCTTTTTATTCACACAGCCACTGAAGTGAATCATTCTAAATAAACCCACTGGCACTAATGTGTGTGTGAGAAAGAACAAATCTGCATGCCATACCTTGCTATCTATGGTTCATGTATTACTGCATTATAGAGTAAAATCGATAGCAATGTCATACGGATATCTATAACGTGTAGCATCTCCACAAAGTCGTTCCATTTTATTTAACACAACAATAAATAACCTAGGACAATGACAATTTTTGGAGGCACATTTTCTAGCTTAGACTAGTTAAGAATATATGTTCCACTGAATAGATGCTCTTTACTAATGTTTAAGCTCTGTGAGTCATAGTGACTTAAGTTATGGCAACATTTCCTCATATCACATATTACAGAGGTACTTGAGGCAATTTTTTGGGGCGTAAAATGAACTTGCATGTAGTTCAGGCTTCTGAAGTTGCTAGATGCAAGACACACACACGTAATCACGGCAAGAAAATAAGGACCGAAGAAGCAAAGTGTTGTTAAATGTAATAGAATGTAAAATAAAATCAAGAGACAGTTTATTTAAAAAAAAAATGCAAGACTAATAACATAATATGATGTCATAAGATGATAAAAAAAAAGATGGCAAATATTATTATAAACTCAATAGGAGTCTTGTAAGTTGCCGGTGTAGTGCTGTGTAACTAGTCCTAGTCATAATTTTCACATTCAGTGCATATTTGGTTTAATTGAGCAACACGGCTTCCGTACTTATTATCCATCATCTTAAAATAGCACTTGATGCAGCACATGATATTGTTATTGTTACTGTAATATTTTGCATATTAATGAGCACACAGGATATCATCGGTTTGATCATTTCTTTAATTTGCTGCTTTTAGTTGTAGAATTAATTCAAATATTGCTATTAAGAAAATATGACAATATTTCCTCATCAGATTATCCATCAAACTTCAGTGATTTTTGTCCTCAGTGCCATAAAAATTTTTTTTTTTTTTTTGTTGTTTAAAATGTATTAATTTAATTAGTAATGTCATAATAACGTATTAATATTTGCCCTGAGTGGCATTTTTTTTTTTTCATGTATTTACAGCAAAGTATTACTTTCAGCATTTAGTTCCATTTCTGGTATTTTGACAGATACCTTCATCCAGAGCAACCTACATTTATCTCATTTAAACAACTGAGTAATTGAGGGTTATGGGCCTTGCTCAAGGGATTTGAGCTCACTAAATGTGTTTATAGCTCTGTCTGAGATCTGATACTGCTTTCAGTGTTAAATCCTCACATGCTTTATGCTCTGTGTGATCATGCTCAGGTGTGTGAAAACATCTACAACTTCATTCTTGAGCATTTACTAGATCAGGGTTAGAGAAGAGTCAATACAGAAGTTAAAAGCCCATGATCTGACCTGCTGTGTTGGTTTGTAATCGTTTATTGGCTCCATTCTTCACGTTTAGTTGCTTCCGACGTGAAGAAATGACCTGCACAGGTTTTACTTGTTCAGCTTGTGACATTAGACTGCAGACTGAAGTGGATTAAGACTGATGGTGTTTCAGACCTCTGGGCCGTGTCCTACCCAGTGGGTTTATGTGATCTGGTTTAAAGGGTGATGGTGGAGGGAATTTTGCCTCCACAGTCATGTTTCACAACACTGACTTTCACAAATTTCCCCAGCAGCAAAAAGCTGGGCCTCCAGGGGGTCGGGCTGCGTTGCGATTTCACTCCCTGCAGCATGTGAACAATTTAACTGCGGTAATGTGACTCAAAATCAAAGATGTGTTACTCAAATTAGGATACCTGCTCGAGGCATGCTGTCAGGAAGAGGCTTCAAAATCCCAGTGATCTCACCTGATTCGGTTTCCTGTCAGTGGAAACCATTCCAACAGCAACCAGGTGACCTCAGGATGTTAAATATTATGATTTGTAATGAGGATCTGCTCCAAACGAGAAACTTTCACACATCTACAAGCTTCATCTCACAGACATGTTTCCTTGTACTCCATTGTAAAAGCCACTGAGATTTATTTACACCTTTCTGCCAGTTTTCTACCAAGTTTGCTAGCAAGGCAGCCATAAAGGACGGACAGACGGAGCACCAAGCAGAAGGATAACACTCACACTTTATTTCACAGTTGATCAGGAGCCATTCAACAAAAGCCCCAAATTCACACAAGGAAAAAAAATGCATTGGTGAGCAATTCAAATGGAAATATACATCGAGGAGCAAAGAAGGAAAGATTGAAATGAAATAGATTTATCTGGGTTAGCAGTCACATGTTCCATTCATTTTTATATGGAGTTCCTCTGGATTCTTCTTGGTTCCTGCCTGGTTCCCCGTCTCATTCATTCCCTGATCTCTTCAGAAATCTGTACGGATTTGATCCAGCGTGGGTTGTGTAAATGGATTTCAATTAAAACTGGAATTCCTTAGCTGAAGTAACTAAATATTTGGAGAAAGATCAATCCTGAAGGTGTTTCTTCCTAGTTTACTTCATATATATTCTTATCTGTTTTTCTACTAGTGAAGAATTTTCCACTCCACCAATCACCACCCTGACGTCTCCTTCCTGCTACTCCGACCCAAGAGTCTTCATTGAGATGCCTGGATATCTAGCACAAAACAGAACCCACCAACTCAAGTTCTCAGAGTTCTCCTCACTTTTTATAATTCTTCATGGAGGGGAGTGACATCTCCTTCACACAGACTCTCCACTGGTGTCCCACAAGGCTCAGTACTTGGTCCTCTCCTTTTCTTCCCCTGTACTCACTCTCTTGGCAAAGTCATATCCTCACATGGGTTCTCTTACCACTGTTCTGCCAATGACACTCAACTTATCTTCTCCTTCCCTCCCTCAGACTCCTCTATTTATCACAGATCTTGTGACATCCCTACACAACTCTCTGATTTCCCGTTCGGCCACTGCACGCACCCTTGGGGTAATCATGGACAATCAACTGTCCTTTTCAGCCTTGCCTACAAAGCCATAAATGGACCAGCTCCCTCTTACCACAAAGCTCTTATTATGCCTCACAGTGCACCACCTCCCTTAGATCTACTAGCTCTGCTCGCCTGGTCCCACCATCTCTCAGGACAAGAGGAAGGTATACATCTAGACTCTTCCTCTAGATGTCGAAACAGCTACTAACTACAACCAGCAACACAGTTTTTAGGCTGATGGTATTCTAAGTCTCTGACCTATTGAACCAGTGTTAATGTATTCATTGGTAGAGACTTTAAAGCACTCTTGTACATCGCTCAGGATAAGAGCATCTGCCAAATGCCATAAATGTAAATGTTCTACACTGTGGAAGCAGGGGCGTGGTCAAGCGCCAGGTTGTGAATGGAGGGCGGAACCGAAGAAGGTTAGAGGTAAAGTGAAAGTTTCATCTCATCATTATTATTATATTCGACAACTCCTATCCATGAGTCTTAAGTGCAATGCCTGGATATCTAGCTTAAGTTCTCCTTAAATGAAAATTACAATGATTTTTTTCCCCTGTACATCATCTCTTTTATAGTGAAAGGTTTTAAACAGGAAAAAAACGCTTCAAATATCCGTCTCTTGGGATTTTGCTGTTGCAGAGTTTCTTTTAAGTATAGAAAAATGCTGAACAAAGACTATAAATGTCTCTCTCTCTCTCTCTCTCTCTCTCTCTCTTTCTCTCTCTCTCTCTGTCCTTTCTTTAGTGCAGTGTATTAAAATCTCTAATTAATCAGCTCTTTGCTTTTAAAAATCAAACATTATAAAGCATCATGAAATTGCTCACCTTTTTACACATTTGATGTCTTTTCATAAACTAAAAGCTCTAAAAGCTCCAAAAAGCCTCTTTGTGTTTTCATAGAATGGCTCAGAGTGAAAAGTGACAAGCTCAGCACTTGTTTTTTTTTCCTTCTTCCTTTCTCACGCCATCGCATCCGTCAGTCTAATCCAGGAAGTGAGGTCCGATCAGACGTATTGAAGAACTTCATGGATCCAGACTGTCTCTCAGAGAACATGCTGCCACGTTTACCTCAGTGAGAACTGCTCGCTTATGGGATTTGTTTAACAGTTAATATTCGTAACTGTTACGCGTCTGGTAGCCGAGTCAAACTCTGGACTCTGATTGGTCTAAGGATGTTGATTGATAAATTAATTTCAGACACAAATAATGGATTAATGTTAACCATAAATGGATTTAAATGTTTATCAGTGACCCAGTGATATTTTCAGAACATTAATGAGATGTAAACAAGATTTACTTACTTATTTATTTATTTATTTATTTATTTATTTAAATAGCATGAATTATTTTAGAAAAAATCTGTTTTTTAGGTTTTATTATTATTATTATTATTATTATTATTATTATTATTATTATTATTATTATTATAGTGCAGAATCATCAATAAATAAATAATTTAAGTATATTATATAAATTATATATATATATATATATATATATATATATATATATATATATATATATATATATAAGGGTCAAACAGGGTCTCTAAGGGTCACTAATATTTCAACATGTTTTAAGATGATATTATTCTTTTAAAGACAACTATATGACATGCCACTTGTTCACTCTCACCTCTGCCCTTCGTTGCTGTGTTTTTCACATTCCCTGACATGATATGCCTGAAAGTATGTGTGCCCTTCATCACCATCACTGCTTCAAACTCGTATAGAACGTCTGTGTGTGCTGTGGCTTTATTATTCACCTTCACTGGAACTACAAACACTGTTCACTGTACACACCCTGGGCAGAAATCCCCTAAGCTCATGGTGTGGAGGTGAAGGTTGGAGAAAGTGGAAGAACTCTAGTGTCCTGCACAGAGCCCTGACTCTGACTCAACCCCACTGAACACCTTTGGGATGAACTGGAACTGGATTCTTATCAACATCCCAACATCACAATCTGATCTCACTGATGCTCTTGTAGAACGTGCCATGCTCTCGTAGAGAAGAGAACAAACAGATATGGATGTGACGGTCAGGGGTGCACAAACATTTGTCAGTATAATGAAATTATTGTTTATGTCATCCATTTTTTAAATGTTTCCGTTCATTCCTAAACTCTCGCCCTTCCACACGGCATGTTTCAGTAAGATATTTAATTTTTTGTGAACCTACGCTGCTGGTTTATGATCCATGATGAATGCCCGGTTCTCACTGGGCTAGATGTCTGGAGTAGATATTTATCTTCCCCTCGAGCTTATAGTTGAGTAACTGTGACCTACAAATGCTTTTGGAAATCAAATGTAACGCACATCCTATGCATTTCAAGTAGGAGGGGTGAGAGAGCGAGGCAGAGAGAGAGTGTACAGGGGAGCGAGTCCCATTTATCTCTAATCTCAGAGAGAGAGAGAGAGAGAGAGAGACAGAGAGAGTGAGAGAGAGAGAGAGAGAGAGAGAGAGAGAGAGAGGAAAGATCATGTTTAATGTGAAGTGATGCAGTAACCTTATCCATTTACTACCTCGCCTCTGATTCCTGCACCGAATACAAAGCGAGCACGACTCTGACTCACAGCCCCGGAGCAGACCCAACTCCCTGTGTCCTGAAAATACATTTCGGGAAGGTAGAGGGGGAAGTGAGGGTAGATAGGGATGTGTTTATCTTGACTGAAGTAAAAGTCAGGCTTATTCAAGCGACTAGAAGATGAGGATTCAGTGTGCAGGAAGATAAAAAAAAAGTCCACCACGACCCTCATCTGCTGCTGCTGTGGGAAATCAATCACCACAGAGTTCCTCCCTCAGGTAGAGAGAAGTGTTGTATTCCTCTCATATCACACACACACTTTATTATAATTGGGTTTTATTTAATAACAAAATAAGACCATGTCGTGTGTTTAGGGGTATAATGTCATGGAACAAGAACAAACTAAAGCAGCTAGTCGTCTTGCTGAAAAAGAGAGAGAGAGAGAGAGAGAGAGAGAGAGAGGAGAAGAAAAATTCATTCATGGAGCATCCACTGACAAGTCTCTGTGCTGTTACCATGGCAACAGAACTATAAACAGGGCAACCCAAAATCTCACCACACACGTGAAAATAAATAAGAAACACAAAAGTAAATAAATAAATAAATACTTTTAAAATTTTCTCCTCTGTTAAATCCCAGTTTTTCCTGTTGCTCTTGTGTTGTGTGTGTTGTTATGTTGTGTGTGTTGTTGTGTGTTTTGTTATGTTGTGTGTGTTGTTATGTTGTGTGTTTTGTTATGTTGTGTGTTATGTTGTGTGTGTTGTTGTGTGTTTTGTTATGTTGTGTGTGTTGTTATGTGTTGTGTGTTTTGTTATGTTGTGTGTTATGTTGTTATGTGTTGTGTGTTATGTTGTGTGTGTTGTTATGTGTTGTGTGTTATGTTGTTATGTGTTATGTGTTGTGTGTTTTGTTATGTTGTGGGTTATGTTGTGTGTGTTATGTGTTGTGTGATTTGTTATGTTGTGGGTTATGTTGTGTGTGTTGTTGTGTTGTGTGTTTTGTTATGTTGTGTGTGTTGTTATGTGTTGTGTTGTGTGTTTTGTTATGCTGTGTGTTATGTTGTTATGTGTTGTGTGTTATGTTGTTATGTGTTGTGTGTTTTGTTATGTTGTGTGTTATGTTGTGTGTTGTGTTGTGTGTTTTGTTATGTTGTGTGTTATGTTGTGTGTGTTATGTTGTGTGTTATGTTGTGTGTTATGTTGTGTGTTATGTTGTGTGTTATGTTGTGGGTTATGTTGTGTGTGTTATGTTGTGGGTTATGTTGTGTGTGTTATGTTGTGTGTTATGTTGTTATGTGTTGTGTGTTATGTTGTGTGTGTTATGTGTTGTGTGTTTTGTTATGTTGTGTGTTGTTGTGTTGTGTGTTTTGTTATGTGTTGTGTGTATTGTTATGTTGTGTGTGTTGTTGTGTTGTGTGTTTTGTTATGTGTTTTGTGTGTTGTTGTGTTGTGTGTGTTGTTGTGTTGTGTGTTTTGTTATGTGTTGTGTGTTTTGTTATGTTGTGTGTGTTGTGTGTTTTATTATGTTGTGTGTTGTGTGTTTTATGTTTTGTGGTGTGTGTTTTATTATGTTGTGTGTTGTGTTTTATGTTGTGTGTTGTGTGTTTTATTATGTTGTGTGTTGTGTGTTTTATTATGTTGTGTGTTGTGTGTTTTATTATGTTGTGTGTTGTGTGTTTTATTATGTTGTGTGTTTTATTATGTTTTGTGTTGTGTTGTGTGTTTAGTTATGTTGTGTGTTGTGTTGTGTGTTTAGTTATGTTGTGTGTTGTGTTGTGTGTTTTATTATGTTGTGTGTTGTGTGTTTTATTATGTTGTGTGTTGTGTGTTTCATGTTGTGTGTTGTGTGTTTTATTATGTTGTGTGTTGTGTGTTTTATTATGTTGTGTGTTGTGTGTTTTATTATGTTGTGTGTTTTATTATGTTGTGTGTTTTATTATGTTGTGTGTTGTGTGTTTTATGTTGTGTGTTGTGTGTTTTATTATGTTGTGTGTTGTGTGTTTTATGTTGTGTGTTGTGTGTTTTATTATGTTGTGTGTTTTATTATTATTGTTGTGTGTTGTGTGTTTTATTTGTGTGTTGTGTGTTTTATTATGTTGTTGTGTGTTTTATTATGTTGTGTGTTTTATGTTGTGTGTTGTGTGTTTTATGTTGTGTGTTGTGTGTTTTATGTTGTGTGTTGTGTGTTTTATGTTGTGTGTTGTGTGTTTTATGTTGTGTGTTGTGTGTTTTATGTTGTGTGTTGTGTGTTTTATTATGTTGTGTGTTGTGTGTTTTATGTTGTGTGTTGTGTGTTTTATTATGTTGTGTGTTTTATTATGTTGTGTGTTGTGTGTTTTATTATGTTGTGTGTTGTGTGTTTTATGTTGTGTGTTGTGTGTTTTATGTTGTGTGTTGTGTGTTTTATGTTGTGTGTTGTGTGTTTTATTATGTTGTGTGTTGTGTGTTTTATGTTGTGTGTTGTGTGTTTTATGTTGTGTGTTGTGTGTTTTATGTTGTGTGTTGTGTGTTTTATTATGTTGTGTGTTGTGTGTTTTATGTTGTGTGTTGTGTGTTTTATGTTGTGTGTTGTGTGTTTTATTATGTTGTGTGTTGTGTGTTTTATGTTGTGTGTTGTGTGTTTTATGTTGTGTGTTGTGTGTTTTATTATGTTGTGTGTTGTGTGTTTTATGTTGTGTGTTGTGTGTTTTATTATGTTGTGTGTTTTATTATGTTGTGTGTTGTGTGTTTTATTATGTTGTGTGTTGTGTGTTTTATGTTGTGTGTTGTGTGTTTTATTATGTTGTGTGTTTTATTATGTTGTGTGTTGTGTGTTTTATTATGTTGTGTGTTTTGTGTTTTATTATGTTGTGTGTTTTATTATGTTGTGTGTTGTGTGTTTTATTATGTTGTGTGTTGTGTGTTTTATGTTGTGTGTTGTGTGTTTTATGTTGTGTGTTGTGTGTTTTATTATGTTGTGTGTTGTGTGTTTTATGTTGTGTGTTGTGTGTTTTATGTTGTGTGTTGTGTGTTTTATGTTGTGTGTTGTGTGTTTTATTATGTTGTGTGTTTTATTATGTTGTGTGTTGTGTGTTTTATTATGTTGTGTGTTTTATTATGTTGTGTGTTGTGTGTTTTA
The DNA here is from genome assembly GCF_019097595.1 of Hemibagrus wyckioides. Classification (NCBI taxonomy): domain Eukaryota; kingdom Metazoa; phylum Chordata; class Actinopteri; order Siluriformes; family Bagridae; genus Hemibagrus; species Hemibagrus wyckioides. Next base: position 22,406,074 of record NC_080723.1, read on the forward strand.
TGTTGTGTGTTGTGTGTTTTATGTTGTGTGTTGTGTGTTTTATGTTGTGTGTTGTGTGTTTTATTATGTTGTGTGTTGTGTGTTTTATGTTGTGTGTTGTGTGTTTTATTATGTTGTGTGTTGTGTGTTTTATGTTGTGTGTTGTGTGTTTTATTATGTTGTGTGTTGTGTGTTTTATGTTGTGTGTTGTGTGTTTTATTATGTTGTGTGTTTTATTATGTTGTGTGTTGTGTGTTTTATGTTGTGTGTTGTGTGTTTTATGTTGTGTGTTGTGTGTTTTATGTTGTGTGTTGTGTGTTTTATGTTGTGTGTTGTGTGTTTTATGTTGTGTGTTGTGTGTTTTATTATGTTGTGTGTTGTGTGTTTTATGTTGTGTGTTGTGTGTTTTATGTTGTGTGTTGTGTGTTTTATTATGTTGTGTGTTGTGTGTTTTATGTTGTGTGTTGTGTGTTTTATTATGTTGTGTGTTGTGTGTTTTATGTTGTGTGTTGTGTGTTTTATGTTGTGTGTTGTGTGTTTTATTATGTTGTGTGTTGTGTGTTTTATGTTGTGTGTTGTGTGTTTTATGTTGTGTGTTGTGTGTTTTATTATGTTGTGTGTTGTGTGTTTTATGTTGTGTGTTGTGTGTTTTATTATGTTGTGTGTTGTGTGTTTTATGTTGTGTGTTGTGTGTTTTATGTTGTGTGTTGTGTGTTTTATTATGTTGTGTGTTGTGTGTTTTATGTTGTGTGTTGTGTGTTTTATGTTGTGTGTTGTGTGTTTTATTATGTTGTGTGTTGTGTGTTTTATGTTGTGTGTTGTGTGTTTTATGTTGTGTGTTGTGTGTTTTATTATGTTGTGTGTTGTGTGTTTTATGTTGTGTGTTGTGTGTTTTATGTTGTGTGTTGTGTGTTTTATGTTGTGTGTTGTGTGTTTTATGTTGTGTGTTGTGTGTTTTATTATGTTGTGTGTTTTATTATGTTGTGTGTTGTGTGTTTTATGTTGTGTGTTGTGTGTTTTATGTTGTGTGTTGTGTGTTTTATTATGTTGTGTGTTGTGTGTTTTATGTTGTGTGTTGTGTGTTTTATGTTGTGTGTTGTGTGTTTTATGTTGTGTGTTGTGTGTTTTATGTTGTGTGTTGTGTGTTTTATTATGTTGTGTGTTTTATTATGTTGTGTGTTGTGTGTTTTATTATGTTGTGTGTTTTATTATGTTGTGTGTTTTATTATGTTGTGTGTTGTGTGTTTTATTATGTTGTGTGTTGTGTGTTTTATGTTGTGTGTTGTGTGTTTTATGTTGTGTGTTGTGTGCTGTGACACCAAATTAGTCACCAATTACTTTATTCTCTTATATTATGAATCACTGAGGATTTCTTTTTTTTTTTTTTATTCAAATTCAAAGAACAAACATCCAAGAAGAAGAACAACAAAAAATACACAAAAACACAATAAACAAACAAGCTTCCAGGTGTCAAATAAAAACAAACAAAAACCATTAAATATTTAGCTAAAAATCCTGGAGACCTCAGGAAACTGGAGAGAAGAGGTCACACTGGATGAGGTTAGACCTCTCTGTGATCAGACTTCACAGACTTCATTGGCTTGCAGTGTAATAAAGGGCGGGTCAGTCACGTGTCAATCAAGGGACGTCAGACATGCCCCTTCTCCCACGTCGAGTCACTCCTAACCGTCATACCTTCAAACTTTACAGTGAAGCACAGCTGAAGGTTAAAGGTCTTTCAAGGGTCTAACAGTGGAGTGGACATACACACACACACACACACACACACACACACAGGGATTAAATGCTGGTGCTGCTCGGCTGAACAACTAAATAAACAGATAAGAGGCAAGTGATCATGAGCTACATTCAGCTGTTCAGAAAGTTGTTTATTCAATAAATAAATAAATAAATAAATTCTGAGAAACAGATGACCTTTAAATGAACACACAACAAAATAAAATAAATACATATATAAATGACCTGAAACAAACTCCAGTGAGTATAAATAAATAATACCAAATTAATACTTCATTTTGAAGAAACAAACAATAAATAAAAAATAAATACATGGAAAATAACCTTCAAGATGAAATGTCCACCAGACACGCTGAGATCCGAGCAGAAGCCGTGGTATCTGAGGGAAGGAAGGAGAAGATAAGTTGGGTATCATCAGCATAGCAGTGGTATGAAAAGCCATGTGAGGATATAACTTTGCCAAGAGAGTGGGTGTAGAGGGAGAAAAGGAGAGGACCGAGTACTGAGCCATGTGGGACACCAGTAGAGAATCTGCATGGAGCAGATGTCAATCCTTTCCATGTTACCTGATATGAGCGACCATCCAGGTAGAAAGCAAACCATTCCCATGCTGTTCCATAAATTGCCATAAAGACTCCAGAAAGACTCCTGAGGGTGGATAAGAGAGTCTTGTGGTGAACTGTGGCAAACGCTGCAAAAAGGTCGTGGAGGATGAGGACCAATGACAGCTTGGCTAGCAGCATGTAGTTTCTTAGTGACCGCTGAAAGGGCAGTATCTATGGAATGTGCTGCTTTGAAGCCAGACTGGTTGGGATCATGGAGGTTATTCTGCAGGAGATAGGGATAACCTCAGTATAGGGATAACCCTTGCTTTCTTAAAGGCAGTTGGTACCTGACCAGATGTTATGGATCCATTAATGACTGTGGTGATGAAGGGCAGGAGGGCAGGAGTCATGACTGTGTAATGTAGATGAATTTGGGGCAGACGTGAAGGTCAGGCAGATCTTCTCAATCTTATCTGTATAAAAAGTGGTGAAATCTTCCAGTCAGGGAGGATGGAGCAGGTGAAGAGAAGATGTTGTGGAGCTTTCAAGGATCTTGTGCATAGGCTTCAAGCTTTTCTTTATAGAAGGAGGTCTTGGCAGAAGTCATGTCCAAAGAGAATGTCATTATCATCCTCTTCCTCCACCTCATCATCGTCTTTTTTCTTCCTCCTCATAATTGTCATCATCATCATCATCCTCATTTTCAATCTCTTCCTTGTCCTTGCCATCATTACCTTCATCCTCCTCCTTCTTCTCATCATCTTCATAATCCTCCTTCTTATCATCATTATCTTCATCCTCCTCCTTCTTCTCATCATCTTCATCATCCTCCTTCTTATCATCATTATCTTCATCCTCCTCCTCCTCATCATCATCATCAGGAGGGATGATGTGTGTCATACCCAAAATAAGACATATAATTGTCACTCACACACACACACACACACACACACACACACACAGGGCATGCGTGATGCTCTAATGCTTTAAATCATGAGCTCATGATCAACTTCACCTCCACTCTCTCACTTACCAAACTCCGTATAATTACAAGCTCTGTCACAATGCACGTCTAGGTTTGTGTTAATGAATGTGAGTTTTATTCATGCTGTGTGAATTGGCTGCAGTGAGACGGCTCTAACACGGCCCTGTGATTTACCGAGGGCCGGCCAAGCGCCGGAGTTTAATGAGCACTCGGGGCGAACTTTTAATCAGCTTCCTCTTACAGCCAGGAAGAGCAGATGAAAGCACTCTTAAGTCTGTCTGTTCAATTAATCAGTTAAGTGACGGGTGGCAATTACACCCACACACAGACTTATCGTATACATGCTGATACTGCTTTAATCTGGAAATATGAACTGATCTTATAGTCAGCTAACGTACTAACAGAGTTCTAACCCCATTCTGATCTTCGTACCGAGGTTCGGGTCGCGGGAAACACACGACTCAGCCGCTTTCTGCAAGATGGCTCTCAGCCAGTTCCTGGAGCTCTTTGGATTTGATGTTTAGCGGCAAAATGGACAAACATGTTGCCTCCTTAATAATAAATTGCACTTGCTGGGTGATTACAAAAAGCTTTTATGGCTGATTCGGATTCCTGCCATTTCCTCATCTGCTGCAATCACCTTAAATATAATATGGGCCGAGCGAGCCTGGGGGACATTGGGAAAATGCACTTGCATTAGATGATTTGAGACAAACTGAGCATAATTTTGTAAAACTGAGCACTTATTAAACTCTTATTCAACATGAGGATTCTATAGGATTCACTCCAGCACTTTGGGATATGCGAGAGAGAGAGAGAGAGAGCGAGAGCGAGAGAGAGAGAGAGAAAAGGTAGAGAAAGACTTTGACTTTTGATGGTCATTTATTAAATCCAATTATTTGTTCACTTTAGCAGCACATTACACATTCACAAGGGAAAGTGAATAAATAAATAGATAAATAATTAAATAAATAGTCAATTTATAAAGATAGATAGATAGATAGATAGATAGATAGATAGATAGATAGATAGATAGATAGATAAATAAATAAATAAATAAATGGCAAATCAAAAAACTAGTTAAAAAACTATTAAAATACATAGGAGATTAAAAAAAGATCATCTGAACTCACGTGCAAACAGCAGTTCTTCATTTAAAACAGTGCACACGGCTCCCCCATAACACCACATCAGCTGGAACTTTTCAAGGTCATTTATAAAAGTTGAAATCAACAAAGACCCTTGTTTTGACCAGTCTCTGAAAAATTACAGTAGCATCATGTGTGTTCTGTGTCACTTTGTTTTTTCTGCTGGTGTAGATGGCCAGTTTCGCCTGGCCCAGGATAAAATTGACCACCTGACACTTGAACCTTTCTTTTCTGGTGTATTTAAAACCAAGGATGAAAACCTGTGGGGTAAAAACACTCAAAGACACTCGCTAAAACACTAAAAAGTGGACGAAGTCTAAAACAGTTCATAAAAGCATGAAACACTGTCTCCCTCTGTAAACAAAAAGGACACTCATGTGTGACCTCTGGGTTTAAAATACAGATAAAAGCGTTTACAGAGACAATGCCATGCAGTATTCTCCACTGCAGGTCACCTGTTCTTTTAGTTAATGGTGGTTTGTACAACGTTCGCCACTCTGGCTTTACATCATCATTCAGCCCAAGGACACTGAGCCAGGGCGTGTCTACCCTCCCGTCTAACCATCTCTTGTTGTAAACTTTTACACACAGTTTGAAGAGGCTCTTACCCGAGGCTGTGTTAAAGCCTATATCTGTTCTTTCCCCATCTCTGAGGAGGGGACCTGAGACCTCTGACAGTTTGGGTACAATAGTTAGAACTGGATTGAGCTCACCCTCCTCAGAGCTGACCACCCCTGTGCAGTAGTCCTTGAGCTGCATGCGCTCCTCAGATGCGAATGCTGACCTCCACCTCTGTAAAAGCTGTGCAATCATACGTACAGACATTACCCCTAGCTTTGTTGCTACATTGTCTGAGTGAGCAAAGTCCAGCCCTGACAGTTGCACCAACTGTCGCAGTGTCACAGTCCTTGTGGAGATCAACGCTCTAGTTAGGGCTGGAGAGATCCTGCTGATGACATCCAGCTGAGTGCCATGGATGAGAAGTTCATCGAGAAGCCAGTACAGTGACAAACAGTCCTCCTTCTGCCATCTGAACTTTAAAAATACCTTGATAAAAAGCAGGTAATCCAGTTAAGCTTAGTTGCTTTGTGTCCATTAAAAACAGTGACCTGTCCAGACCCCATCCTCCCACTGTGTGTAGTATTCCGTTCGCAGCTGCTCTCCATGAGAGGTTCTCTGGGCCAGTGAGGAGCTTCTATACATGACAAAGACGAAAGGCCACAGTCCTGCTGGATAAGTGGATAAGTCCTTGTCCGCTCTCTTCCTTGGGTAGGTATAGGATGCTTTGTGGTAACCAGTGCAGCTTGTCCCAGAAGAAGTCCACCATCATGGCCTGCAGGTCTGCTAGTAGTTTTGGAGGGGGGTCAATACAGGCCAGTCTGTGCCATAACACTGAAGCAACTAGATTATTTACAACCAAAGTTCTGCCCTTATATGACATCTTTGGAACGAGCCATTTCCATTTATTCAGACGTCCTTTTAGCTTTTCACTTATGCCTTCCCAGTTTTTCTTAACATAGCTGCTATCTCATAGATAATGTCCCAATCTAGATATCTCATAGATATCTCCCAAATATTTAAAACCACCTGTTCTCCAGATTAAATTATCTGGGAGACATGGTTCCCCACCTTTCCAATCCCTGACTAAAATGGCTTCACTTTTGCTCCAGTTTACTTTTGCAGAAGATATCACATTAAACTTAATTATGATGTCAGTTAAAATATCAATGTCTCTTTGTTCAGTCACCATCACAACATCATCGGCATAGGCAGAAACACAGTATGGGGTATCAGACCTTGGTATAGACAGACCAGAAATCTCGCTTCTTATCTGACATAGTAAAGGTTGTATGGCTAGGGCATATAACATGCCAGACAGAGAGCAGCCCTGCCTAATACACTTTAAAAGGCACAGATAAACCACTGTCAGATAAACCAACTTTCAGTACGCTCTCAATGTCGCTATACAGCACCTGTATCATGGCCTTGAACCCGAAGTTGAACCCAAAATTCTCTAACGCCCTCCACAAATACTGGTGTTCAACCCGGTTGAAAGCCTTCTCCTTGTCTATGAAAATAAGACCAGTCTTCAGCCCCAGTAGCCTTGAGACATCCAAAATGGCACGAATCAAGTGTACACTGTCGTGGATAGACCTGCCAGGCACACAGTACGTCTGGTCAAAGTGGATGATTTGCTCCATCACCTTTCCTAGCCTTGTTGCTAATGCTTTTGAGAGCACCTTGCAGTCTGTGCAGAGTAAGGAGACAGGGCGCCAGTTCCTAAGGTCAGTCTGATCTCCTTTCTTTTTGAGAGCCTCAATATGGCCTCGATTTCCTGTGGACTCCACCAAACCCTGGAGTTCCACTACCTCATTTTCTAGAGCTCTAAGTGATCTGGTGATGTCCTTAGTCACATTGTGAGCGTACTGTTGACAAAACATTTGAATTTGCACTTTTGCCACATCCCACCAATCTTGCAGTGATGTAAAAGTCGGCTTCTGGAGCCTAAAAGCATGCCAAAAGAAAATAAAACTCTCTCTAAAATTAATATCATCTAAAAGAGCAGTATTAAAATGCCAGTAGGCACTACGTGGCTTTACATTGCTCTTCTTAAAAGTGCACTGTACCATAAAATGATCTGAAAAAGCCACAGGATAAATAACACAGGACCTAAAAATATTCAGCTGATGTTTAAAAGTGTAAAAACGATCAAGCCTGGCTAGTGAGAGGAGGTTATCTTTTCAATGGAACCAGGTGTATTGTCTCTCTGTTTCATGGAAAGTCCTCCAAATATCACTCAGGTCATGTGTTGCAATTAACTCACACAGGCGTTAGCGAGAGGCAGCATGAGGTTCTAAATGGTTCCTATCTAAAACGTCTTCAGTGCAGTTAAAATCCCCACCAATGATTAAAACTTCACTCTGACTACAGGAACCAATGACAGTGCTTAAAATGTTTAGGGTGGGAGCGTACACACAAATAAAACAAAAACCTCGTTCTCATAAAACATTCGCACTTTTAAAAGCCTGCCTTTTAAAACTTCTTTAACATCATAAGACTGTGGGCTAAAAGACGGTGAAAATAAAAGGGCAACACCGCCGCTAAGAGAGGTACTGTGACTTAAAAACACAAGTCCCTTCCACTCGCTCGCCCAGTCCGAGGAGTTTCCAGGATCGCTATGCGTTTCCTGCAGGAAAACAACATCCGCACGCTTGTGTCACACCAACTCATACACTGCCGCTCTCTTTCTGTGGTCCCTGGCACCACTGATGTTAAGGGTTATAGCAGTGATAGCGCTCATTATTAAATAATAAAATGTCACCCACATAGTGCAATCAATCAGTTGGTTAAGCATAACAGAGCTCAGTAGTCTATAAAGAACCTTCGGTGTTCTTCCTAAGTTTGGTCACTATGGCCTTCAGACGATAAATTTCAGTTTTTTCAAAAACACCACATCACATTAACTTTTTAGCATCACAAATTGTTCAGTGTCTGGGAAATATTCTTCAATATTCACTGACCTTTTGTCCTTGGTGTTTTTTAAAAACGCTGATATTTCTGCTGGTGTGTAGACCGTCTCCCTTTCGTCTGACTGTGAGCACTGTGACCAACTTGAGTCCGTGGAGCCACCATCACTCTCTTCCACATCTGACTCGTGTTTTTTAGCCTGCTTGTTGCTCTTACTTTTAGATTTTTTCTTGAGCTTAGTGGGGACTTTAAAAACAGGTTCTGCTTCCATCTCAGCATCTGTACCTCCATTATTGAAACTGTCCCGTTCCTCCACCTGACTTGTCTGCATGGGGGGCTCAGATGTTGTTTCGCCCATCTCTTTGTCTCTTTGTCCCCTGCGGGTTTCGCCACAGTAGCACCAGGGTTGCCTCCGCTGAGCCCGGTCTCAACCGCAGGGGGAACGGTCGTGACGGGATCCAGAATGGAGGAGGCAGCAGCTATGGGCTTAACCTCAGGAGGGTCAGCTGTAACAGACTCAGCCACTGGAGAAACTGATACAGAGGGCCCATCTCCCTCAGTATCACCACTGTGAACATTTGGCCTAGTCTGCTCAACCTGCCTGTCTGTCGCCCCGTTCGTTTTAACCTTCTCTGGACATGCACGAACCAAGTGTCCTGTTTCACCACAGCTGAAACATTTCATGCCAGAGTCAGTAGTCACAAACACAGTGCAGTCAAAGCCATCAAGCAGGGAATCATTAATGACCACTTACTGTTTAACAATCTCATTCACTTTGTTCAAAGAGTTCAGAAAGAGCACAATAGCACTGTTCATACGGGAGGCAGCTAAAATGTTGCTGTACCCTACCACCTTCCCGACCGCCAACACACACTCCTCCACGCTAACGTTACACACAATCCTCACACCATGCTGCCGTGTGAGAGACTCGTACACGCTATCATCCACCTTCTCCATGTTCCCGGCGCAAAGCGTGCCGAAATGCCGGCTCACTCCTTGCCGAGAAACACACACCGCACACGCACCCAAACACACATTCGCCCAAACACACACGCACACACACTAACACACAAACACGCAAACCAAACAACAACAAAAAATTAAATGAATTGCCAAAAAATACAGTAAAGTTTTGAAATCGCTCGCAAACTCACTCACGACGCTCAACTCGTTCATTCACATCCGCGCATGCGCAGAGAGAGAGAGAGAGACAGAAAAGGTAGAGAGAGAGAGAGAGACAGAAAAGGTAGAGAGAGAGAGAGAGAGAGAGAGAGAGACAGGCAGAAAAGGTATATATATAGAGAGAGAGAAAGAGAGAGGGATAGGGAGTGAAAGAGAGAGAGAGAGAGAGAGAGAGAGAGAGAGAGAGAGAGGCAAAAAAGGTATATATATATATATATAGAGAGAGAGAGAGAGCGAGAGAGAGAGAGAGAGAGAGAGGCAAAAAAGGTATATATATATATATATATATATAGAGAGAGAGAGAGAGAGAGAGAGAGGGAGGCAAAAAAGGTATATATATATATATATATATATATATAGAGAGAGAGAGAGAGAGAGAGAGAGAGAGAGAGAATGTGTGAAAGAGAAACAGAGAGAGAGAGAGAGAGGGAGGCAAAAAAGGTATATATATATATATATATATATATATATATATATATATATATAGAGAGAGAGAGAGAGAGAGAGAGAGAGAGGGATAGGGAGTGAAAGAGAGAGAGAGAGAGAGAGAGAGAGAGAGAGAGAGAAGATGAAGATGAAGAAGCCTGGAGGCTGGATGGAGGGCATGCTCCAGGCTTTTTTTTTTTTTGGAAATGAGGTTAAAACTTGCTAACCCCGAGCGTCTCGTACAGTTTATATTTTATATACCATGTTTTTTTTCGTTTTCTAACTTGAAACTGCAGTTTTACTAAAGTACAGTGTAGATAGAATGGAGCAAATGGACACTCTGTGTGTGTATGTGTGTGTGTGTGTGTCTGTGTGTGTGTGTTGTTTTAGATCATTTCTAAACAAGCAGTTACACACTGTAAACAGTCCCTCTGGACCCAATTGCACTTGAATATTCATGTTTAAAATAGAAATGATGAAATTTTGGACCTTTATTAGTAACACTAATTTCTTATTTAAAAACAAGAGAGAGTCTGGAGAGGAACAACACCAAGTAATGCAAGTACAGAGAGATGCAGATCCAGTAAAAGTATTTTATTTAACCACTTCACTCAATCAGTATAAAGAACTGAATGATGTTCAGGCTGTGAGTCTGATCTAAAACGAGTCTTTCGGCTTTCAGTGTGTTTTAGACGTGTGTTTTTCCCTCTGTTGGAGAACCTTACACAGAATTTTACTGAAGATCAAATCTGAGCTGCGTTTTAGATGAACAAGCACTTGGAGAACATCTCAGAGAGCAGAAATGGGTTTGAGACCAACATTTACTTTAAAGATACAAACATTTGTATGAAATAAATAACTTTTTGAACTAGTTTTCTATGAATACATGACCTGTATTAGGCTAAAAACAGAAATACTTATGAAACACTACAAACACACACGCTGCGGGGATTTAAAAGCCGGAGCTGTTCCCCTGAACATCTAACTAAACAGATACAAGTCAAGTGATGATGAGCTACATTCAGCTGTTCCAAAAGAGGAAGATGTTTATTTAATAAACAAACAAACAACAAACAAACAAACAAACAAATAAATAAAAACATTCAGAGAAACAACAATATAAAATAAAAACATACACAAACACAAGTAAATATAAATACAAACAAGCTATAAATAAAAATAAATACATGAAAAAAACTTAAATAAACAAATAAATAAATAAAATCAGCAGTAAGTATTATTAGTTATTATCTCCATGGTCATCATGATTATCATCACCATCTTCCTCATCCTCATTATCATCTGCCTCTTTCTTCTACTTATCATCATCATCTGCCTCTTCCTCCTTCTCCTCCTCCTCCTACTCATCATCATCTGCCTCTTCTTCCTCCTCCTACTCATCATCATCTGCCTCTTCTTCCTCCTCCTACTGATCATCATCATCTGCCTCTTTCTCCTCCTCCTCCTCCTCATCATCCACCTATTTCTCCTCCTCCTCCTCCTCTTCCTCCTCCTCCTCATCTGACTCTTCCTAGTTTTCCTCTGCCTCCTCAACATCATCCGCCTCTTCCTCCTCTTCCTCCTTCTCCTTCCCCTCATCATCATCCGCCTCCTCTTCCTCCTCCTTCTTCTCCCCCTCATTATCATCATCTGCCTCCTCCTCTTCCTCCTTTTCTTCATCACCACCACCATCATCATCATCATCATCAAAAACGGAAATACTTATGAAACCCTACAATTCCTACAAAGTCCTGAGTGTGATATTAACCACCATCATCAACATAGATATTAAAAAAATAAACATGATAAAATTTCATTTTTTTGTCTCTGAGAAAAAGTAAAAAAGCAGGAAGACAAATTTGAGCCATAATTCAAAATCAGAACAGGAATCAGGCAGAAGTCGGGAAATCAGTAGGTAATAATAGCAGGATAAATAACAAACACAGAGAATCTGAAACCAGGAAAAGATCAAAACCACAGAAAAGTCAGACACTGAGCTTTACTTTACACAAAAAACAAGGGTTTAAACATAGGAAGAATTTTTATCAGTTTACTCAAACACATACAAAATAATATATATAATATATATATATATATATATATATTAGACAATTTTTTTCTAAAAATCTGATTGTTCATATATATATAATTATATATATAATATATATATATATATATAATGTTTTTCCCATGATCCTTATAAGGACATTTTTTCTGGTTGTCGTTGTTGCTTCTATGCTAATAAAGCACTTGCTATCTAGTCCTCACGTTCACAAGAGCAGCTTTAAGCAGCTGACTAGACACTAACAAAATCATTATTCAGAGCCCAACGAAGACAAATTACAGAGCTGCTCCATTGAGTTAATTGCTCTTAAAAGCCTTTTCTTCTCTGCAGGCTGTAACGCAAGAAAGCTAAAGCGCTCAGTTGTGCTTTAGTGCGAGAGAGGAGCTGTAAAAAAAGGGGGGGGGGGGCATCAAATCTGTTTCTAATACAAGAGGGAAGACAAAGGAAAGACGAGAGCTCACTGCCCTCACTGGAGAAGAGAATTTTCTAAACAATAAAGCTTTAAACTGAAGCGATAACAATAAACGGATTAAATCGATGTGTTGGAATTTAACACAGTATAATTACTGTACTAAATTTCCCACCATGTTGAAAACAGACTTGTTTCTCAGCTATATAATGATATGCTAACTTTAGCTAAGTGAACAACAGTGACATCTAGAGGTTATGTTGAGATTTACACCTAATTTAGCTTGGATGATTTCAGACCTGTGCAGTAGATTTGTGTTCTGTTCCAAAACGAAGGACTTAAATAATTACAGCGTTGTATTTTCTGCTTGACTTGGTTCGTTTTTGAACAGAAAAGTCACATGGGAGTAAACCGTCCTCTCTCGTTGGTCAGAGTGCAACTGTTTTTATTCTGCTCATCCTTCAGGACAGAGAGACAGCAGCTCTGAGAGCTTCTCATGTCTCTCTTTTCTGCCATACACATTATGATTTAACAATCTGACCTGGAATCGAGGTTTTTGTCTGGAGAACATTGTTTTATTTCATCTGTTTCAGTGAGGCAGAGCCGTTACACATCATTTTAAACTGAAGAGTTTCTCAGTTACATTTCGATTCATATTCCGCACCTTTAGCTAAACAACTTTAGCTAAACAATCTATGCTACATGACATGGTTCCCATCATGCATTGCTGTGCAGGTCAGATCGCTTTCTCTCTACAAGTCAACGCTCCAGCTTGTTCGCTCAGGTGATGTCAGGGGATGTATAATTGTGCACAAGACTAATAACATCTAAATTTAATATAGAAGAGTCAGAAAACACACCAGGATCCAAAACAAATGCTCCAAACGAGCTAGGTGTGAAAATGCCCTCTGAACTGCCGTAGTTCAGAATATCTGAGTAATGAATCAGAAAAAGCTGACTCAAAGCATTTTCTTAATTAATTCTTCAATTTTTCTTACGCTTTTGATGGGGAAAGATTGATGTGAGTTAACGTTTAGAGTTAGATATAACTCCAGTGCTAATTTATTAGCCAGGTTTATGTGAATTTGTACTTATATTAACATGGAGCTAATTGTTTTCTCTCTCAACAGGGCCGTACCCACCACTGAGGTCCCCCAAGGTCCGGACCTTGGTATTTTTCCAATAACAAAAGCTGTAAAATAATGAACTGATATTAATTCTGCTTTGGTGCTGCAAGGATAAAAAGCCAAGATAAATAGATCTTCTCATCTGAGATGCCTCATCAGTGTCAAAGTGTGATGATGGCCAATAAAATCAAAGTAGGCGGGGTTTATGTTCACAGGCGCTGAGTGTAAAGATTCCAGTTCGATGCCTCAGAGAGTTATGAAGTGTAAGATGTAAGTAGCTAAACCAAATATTTTCTATTTGGTGGGCACATCAACAAGAGACTGCAGCCACTAGCGTCAGTCGCTAACGCGCCTCTTGAGATCAGGGGAATGAGATTTACCTGCACAGCGCCTACCGCTGGCCTCTGTTAAACTCACCCCCCTAAACCTTACCCCCATCTGGGTCACGGCACCAAATTAACGTCCCCGGGACCGCTCCAAATGGGTCTCGAATCTGGGTCTCCAGTGTGAGAGGCAGGTGCACCAACAAGGAGGCTAAAAACTGCAGCCACTAGCATCAGTTGCTCTTGAGATCAGGGGAGTGAGGTAGTTAAAAAAAAGTTAAGAGTTAAAAGGAAGAAACGACATTCAAGTTTAAGCTGAGTCATTTATTATATTTACATGCTTAAGTATCGAATCCTATAGTAAGTGAGCATGGCCAAGCACTGGCACATCTTATATGTTGGTTTTCTGGTTAAAATAATTGAGAATAAACACCACTGTCTACTCTTGCTACTTATTAGTGTTTTATTTTACACTCATTTACATATTTATATTGTTTGATTGTGTGTGCCAAATCATCTATTGTTTCTGGAAATTTAGGATCCACATGCTGACTAGAGCCAGGAAATCATCAATGAGGGTGGGTGATCAAGGTAGAATTGTGTGTGTGTATGTATCATGTTATCTTGGGCCACCTTGCTGATGGGTTTGGCATCCAGGGCCAGAGCGGCGTTAATCACCTTCAATTAGCAATTAAAACCAATTATCCTGCAATTAAGCTTCCCAAAAACAACCCCCTCAATCTCCATATCATAACCAAGACACTCTGCTTTCCCTTCTGCTCATTTTCTTCTCCTTTTTTTTCTGCTGTGCTCACTATAAAACAGAGATGTTGTTCAGCGGCATTTACGGAGCCCCAGCAATTAATCTCAGCCTGTTTTTAGCAAAGAGCCTCATTTGTCGCGATGGAAATAGCAGGATGAATGGAAGTAATTAAAGTGGAGATGAAAAAGATGGCACAGGGCGTGACAGAGTGAGGTGGGAATTAGGCGAGCTGATGGGACACGCTCTCCAGCTGCTCCACCAGCTTCACGCCCTCCTCGTTAGGAGAGATGGAGCAGGAGCGAAAGTTCAGGCACGGAAACCGAGCTGAAGAAGTGCAGCTGCAATCTGGAACGATCTCAGCCACTGACCCCAGAGCACACAGGAGTCCAGAACAAACTGGGGACATGATCCTATAGCTTCCTGTTCCTGTTTCAGAGCAGTCCTGTGATGCTTCCTGTAATTAAATCACTGCTGTGACGTTTGGCTAAGAAAGAGAATTAAAAAAAAAAAAAAGAAAAAAAATCCATCGGTCACCGAGCTGCAAGAACGCTGACACAAGCAGGAGTCGTTCCCACTGGCAGTGTTTACACTCGGAGAATAAAGTAGCTCATGCTGAGCTGAAATAAACAATCCTGCAAAAAATGTGCTCTCCAGTGCAGAACTTTTACCTTTCACATGGCAGGATTACTTTTGAACGCTTTAAATGAAATTTAAATACACTATCAGGTAAATATTTGGGTACCTGGATAATCCCTAATGTATCTCTGTAATGACTTAATAATTTATTAAAAATAATTAAAAATAAATAAATCTTATAAATTATAGATAAATCTAATGAAAAACATTATGTTCATTATTTGTGTATATATATATAAAAAAAATTAAAAAAAATATTTTAATGATTGGTTTAAAATATTTTTACATTTACGATGTTTTATTTAATTATTTTATTTTATTTTATGTTTAATGTTTAATTAATTATTATAATCATAGTTAGCTAGTTTATTAGAAAATTCAGTCATATTGTTAAGAATTTAAAAAAGGAAACTGAATGAATTGAGGAATAAATAAAACAGTAATATAATAATCCACAGCAGAGGTGTGTAGTGTATATGGTCTGATGTGAAGCACTGTTGATTATTTTCCTGCAAAAGCATTTTTTTTCTCTTATACAACAACGATTTTCCAGCAATTTTTTAAAATTAGATTAAAACTCCTGGTCACTCACACACTCCTACACACAGTATGACAATTTCTCATTTAGAAGATCATCATACTTTTTATCTAGAAGATTCCCTGCCATCTGTTTTGAGTGGATTTGGAATCCTGATGGGTAACATGATCCATGATTCCTGATGAAGGATCGGGAAAAACAAATAACTGAGACAAAATTAATACAAGCACACAGTTCTGATGATTCAACCTACTGGATATACTCTCTCTCTCTCTCTCTCTCTCTCTCTCTTTCTCTATCTATTGTCCGTCTGTCCATCTGTCCATTTGTTTGTCTGTCTGACTGACTGTCTGTCTGTCTCTCTGTCTATCTATCCTCTCTCCCTCTCTCTCTCTCTCTCTCTCTCACTTTCTCCTTCTAGTGTTGTTGTTGTTGTTGTTCTTGTTCTTCTTCTTCTTCTTCTTCTTCTTCACAGCCCATAGAACCATCTGGTAAAAAGTTGTAAAATTTGGTACACTGATTGAGAAGTATCTGATGCACCTTCTGACTAAATTTGGTCTCAGTGCTGCCAACGCTTTAGTGCCACCATCAGGTCAAATTTGGGGTTAATTTGGAAGATCACTTAGGGTCGTAACCCTTACTACGAATTGTGTCCAGTCAACACCAAATTTGGGAAACATCATCTTCAGAACAACTTCTTTTTGAGTCCTCTAAATGGTTTGGCCATAATCAATAATGGCCAACGAATCTTACATCAAAGTCTTCAAACAGGAAGTGAGGCTGTAACGACTTTATGCACTGAAATATAACTTGCTAGGAATCTTCAGGACCATGACCTGAGGCTACGCAAAAACCTACGGGTCAAAGCTTATAATAACATGCTACAAATCTTTCATCTAAGTCCCATTACTGCTCCTCCTCCAAATTTTATCTAATCTTCAAAAGATTTGACTCGCATCATAAACATCAAAGTAGCGACTGACCACACCACAGGTCACAGCAGCAGAGTCAGCTACAGCAGAAATGCCACCCTGCTGCTCATTTGTTTATCCAGACCTTACCTCCAAGAGTCAGATAATTCCTCCGCTGTTTGTGATCGTGATTAAAAGTACAAATGTCTATAGCTCTGCGCTCCGGTGATTGCTTAGGCAGGAATTTGTGAGTCTGGGAATGTACGGCTCATCGAGTCTGGGTGCTTGGCCCCTGAAAATGCTGCTTACAGCTTTAATTTGTGTTGTTCTTATCCAGTGGATTGTGTGAACGCAGCTGTTTGTGTTGTTTTGTGTTCGAGGTTAAGAAAGCGAGCACTTATCATTAACACGTTCCCCTATCAAGCAGAAAAATAATAATAAAAAAACAGCAATATGGAAACATTTGCTGCTGCTGGAAGGCTGATGTGTAAAATTACCATGGTTCTTATGAACTGTGTGTATGTGTGTGTGTGAGAGAGAGAGAGAGAGAGAGAGAGAGAGAGAGATTGAAATTGATTAAAAAGCAGAAATGTGCTAAGAGTTCATTCAGTCTGCGGTGAAATCATTGCCCTGACCTTGAGTGTAAAAGTTAATGCCGTGGACAGAGATGAAATTTAAACGCCTTTTACTTCATCATTACCGAGTCGCTTTATGTCGTGAAATAAATCTCTGTCCAGCTTCTCTGCAGATTAGTGACAAGGTGGACTCAGTGACCGAGGGGCAGTGTAACCCTCACCTGTTTCAACAAGGAAACTTTTTTATTTTATTGTAATCATTTTGTCAGCACTGAGTGTAAGGAAATGCTTAATGATCTGAATGGAAGTGTTAATGTGTTAGTTTTAGTTGAGTGTCTATTGAGTCTAATGTGTTCATCTCGGTCTTATGACTAATGAGTCTAATGTCTTAGTCTAATCAGTTTAATTTGTTAGTCTCAGTCTGCAATCTGATATCTAATTAGTCTACTGTGTTAATCTCAGTATAATGAAAAATGAGTCTAATATCCTAATCTTAGTCTAATGAATCTAATGTGTTAGTCTCTGTCTAATGTCTTGTGAGTCTAATGTGTTACTCATTCTGATGTCTAATGTCTTGTGAGTCTAATGTGTTACTCATTCTGATGTCTAATGTCTTGTGAGACTAATGTGTTAGTCTCAGTCTGATGTCTAATGTCTTGTGAGACTAATGTGTTAGTCTCAGTCTGATGTCTAATGTCTTGTGAGACTAATGTGTTAGTCTCAGTCTGATGTCTAATGTCTTGTGAGTCTAATGTGTTAGTCTCATTCTGATGTCTAATGTCTTGTGAGACTAATGTGTTAGTCTCAGTCTGATGTCTAATGTCTTGTGAGACTAATGTGTTAGTCTCAGTCTGATGTCTAATGTCTTGTGAGACTAATGTGTTAGTCTCAGTCTGATGTCTAATGTCTTGTGAGACTAATGTGTTAGTCTCAGTCTGATGTCTAATGTCTTGTGAGTCTAATGTGTTAGTCTCATTCTGATGTCTAATGTCTTGTGAGACTAATGTGTTAGTCTCAGTCTGATGTCTAATGTCTTGTGAGACTAATGTGTTAGTCTCATTCTGATGTCTAATGTCTTGTGAGACTAATGTGTTAGTCTCAGTCTGATGTCTAATGTCTTGTGAGACTAATGTGTTAGTCTCAGTCTGATGTCTAATGTCTTGTGAGTCTAATGTGTTAGTCTCATTCTGATGTCTAATGTCTTGTGAGACTAATGTGTTAGTCTCAGTCTGATGTCTAATGTCTTGTGAGTCTAATGTGTTAGTCTCATTCTGATGTCTAATGTCTTGTGAGTCTAATGTGTTAGTCTCAGTCTGATGTCTAATGTCTTGTGAGACTAATGTGTTAGTCTCATTCTGATGTCTAATGTCTTGTGAGACTAATGTGTTAGTCTCAGTCTGATGTCTAATGTCTTGTGAGACTAATGTGTTAGTCTCAGTCTGATGTCTAATGTCTTGTGAGACTAATGTGTTAGTCTCAGTCTGATGTCTAATGTCTTGTGAGACTAATGTGTTAGTCTCAGTCTGATGTCTAATGTCTTGTGAGTCTAATGTGTTAGTCTCAGTCTGATGTCTAATGTCTTGTGAGACTAATGTGTTAGTCTCAGTCTGATGTCTAATGTCTTGTGAGACTAATGTGTTAGTCTCAGTCTGATGTCTAATGTCTTGTGAGTCTAATGTGTTAGTCTCAGTCTGATGTCTAATGTCTTGTGAGACTAATGTGTTAGTCTCAGTCTGATGTCTAATGTCTTGTGAGACTAATGTGTTAGTCTCAGTCTGATGTCTAATGTCTTGTGAGACTAATGTGTTAGTCTCATTCTGATGTCTAATGTCTTGTGAGACTAATGTGTTAGTCTCAGTCTGATGTCTAATGTCTTGTGAGACTAATGTGTTAGTCTCAGTCTGATGTCTAATGTCTTGTGAGACTAATGTGTTAGTCTCAGTCTGATGTCTAATGTCTTGTGAGTCTAATGTGTTAATCTCAGTCCAAGGACTAATGAGTCTAATGTGCTAGTCTCAGTCTAATTAATCTAATGAGTCTAATGTGTTAGTTTCAGTCCAATTTCTTACAAGTCTAATGGGTTAATATTAGTCTAATGTCTTATCTTAGTCGAGTGACTAATGAGTTTAATGTCTTAGTCTCAGTCTAATGTCTAATCAGTCTAATGTGTTAGTTCCAGTCTAATCTATTAATCTCAGTCTGATGTCTAATCTTAGTCCAGTCTTAATGTGTTAGTCTCAGTCTAATGAATCTAATGAGTCCAATGTGTTAGTCTCAGTCTTATGACTAATGTCTTATGAGTCTAATGTGTTAGTCTCAGTCTAATGTCTTAACTTAGTCGATTGATTTATGAGGTTAATGTCTTAGTCTCAGTCTAATGCCTAATGAGTCTAATGTCTTAGTTTTAGTTTAATGTCCATTCAGTATAATGTGTTAGTCTCAGTCTAATGTATTAATCTCTGTCTAATGTCTAATCTTAGTCCAGTGACTAATAAGTCTTAATGTCTTAGTCTCAGTCTAATGTCTAACAAGTCTGATGTGTTAATCTTTATATTATAATTTAAAGGATGACAGGATACATTTCATAGGATGCATTATGTTCTTTCTTACCACAACTTTTTTTCTATCTATCTATCTATCTATCTATCTATCTATCTATCTATCTATCTATCTATCTATCTATCTATCTATCTATCTATCTATCTATCTATCTATCTATCTTTCTTTATTTCTTTCTATCCTTGTTGTTGATGACCTGACAAGAGTACTAGGCATGCAGCGTAACTCAGTACAATAGTTATTGTGACACAAACAGCCGTGTTTATTATCTCCATTACATTTAGAAGCAGGGTGTAATAGATGCTGTAGCTGTGTTTATAAAGTGTTTACTGACAGCGTATGTAATCTAATGGTCCTTTTCCATGCGATGTGATCATTCCAGTCTTACATAACACACAAGGATTATAAAAAGCATTTCCATCTGTTTCGCTTGTGCCTCCAAGTTGCACCTCTTGCCAACCGAGCCCTCTGTTGCTGACTCGAGACTGGGGGAATAATTCAAGTGGGTGGAGCCGGGCACTCAGAACTGGCCAGTGACCCCAGGAAGCGAAGGAGACGGCTCAGGAGAGGGAGGGAGTGACTGGGAGGACATGCCATCTGGCTCTGTGTGTGTCACTCTCATAACACTCCCTCCATCTTAATCATGTTCCCATCTCTCACTGTTCCCAGACTGCGGGAGAGCGGGTTCTGGCATCGTCCAGGCTGATGAGATGGTGGTCTGCTAATGAGGAGAACCAATTGCTTGGCGAGTGAGCCAATACTATCGCATTTGGGTGGAATTTGATCTCATCTGGTGCTAATAGTCCTCCTGGCTGTGCCAGAGTATCTCTCACACTGACCACTGAGTCACTTTTTATGGATCTAATGCACTTTTGAAATATTTTAAGGTTTATTTTTATAAATTTGGCATTGTTTTTTACTGTTATAGATGAAATCACAAATCACAATAAACTAACTGGAAGAATAAGAAAAACAAAATAACTAAAGTTATAGAGACAACAACAGTTTCTTCATAGTTAACTTCCTGTACACCACAAAACTGCTGAATTCTGGGTTCTGATTAATCAGAAGATACTTATTCATTTTCTAAAACAGCAGCTCAGACAGTAGGCTCATATATAACACACTCATTGGAATATGATATCGATATGACATTAATCTTCAATAAGGTGAAGGTCTCTGTAAGGAAAGTTTATTTAAATTTTATGGAAAGAGTCTCTAGCATCAGTGATTAGTAACAGTCCAGACATTTTCCACCAAGTGTTTTGAGTATCTTGGTAACATGAGAAGATATACACTTTTAAATTGCTTGATTCATGTGATTGAATTGAGTAACATCAACACAATTTTTTTTTAATTCAGTTTATTTTCAAAGGTGATTCTGACACTTGATTCATTTATTGTCATTGGATTCTCATATGATTCATTTATATTCAAATGATTCTGAGACATGATTCACTTTTCACATGATTCTTGAACATGATTCACTTATTTTCGAATGTGATTCTGACACATGATTCATTTATTTTCAAATGTGACTCTGACACATGATTCATTTATTTTCAAATGTGACTCTGACACATGATTCATTTATTTTCACATGTGACTCTGACACATGACTCATTTATTTTTGTATGTGATTCTGAAAAATGATTCAAATGTTAACACTTTTGGAAGAAGTCTTCAGTGTCTATTTTGTAAAAAGCCCTTTGTTAAATAAAAAAATAATAATTTATAGATATTTTGAAGTGAACTGAAAAAGCGATGTGATGTTATTGTTTGTTTGTTTGTTTGTTTTTGTTTGTCACTTTGCTTTTGACCTATTTGACCTGCTAACAGTGATAAAATAATGATATATTAACATTAATATATAATACATTAGCATTCATAACGAAAAGTTAAAAAGCTAAATGAGTTTAAAAGATCATTTAACAGAGTAACAGAAACTAGATCAGTCTCTCTCTCTCTCTCTCTCTCTCTCTCTCTGTGGGGTTTAGCAGCTTCAGCGTCTGGTCTCTTCACAGTGACGGGTGTGGGGTAATTGTCCAGAGTAAATGCTCAGGGATTATCGCTCTGTTCCAAATGCCCCCCTGATTGATTTTCATGGTCCATGATGGCTTTATGTTTAGCCGCTCCGAATCTGAGAGCCATTTAAATGTGATATAAAAGGCATTAGCTACATAAAGTGATTACATATCATATTTTTTAATAGATCGCATTACTTTAATATTGATAGGTGCTTTTAAAAAATGACCTTTTGATGCTCTTAATAATCCCTAGGGTATTTTTGATGGCTGCATGGGATTTCAGTAAAATGCTGTCAAGAATTCTTGACCCTGATTGGTCAGATTTATTTTGTAGATCTGCAGCTGTGATTGTAGAAAAGCTTCAATTCACAAGGGTTATGTTTATTCCCTTGTTCTAATATTTTGTCATTTCTATTGTAACAGCTCATTCACAAAGATGTGTACAGTTGACACTCCACAGAAACATGTGTAATTGTTGCTGTGGTTAAAATTTCTGTTTATTTAACATTTATGGAAGGAGTCTTCAGTGTCAGAAATCAAATAACGGGAATTTTTAATATTAAATTTTTCATAAATTCATATCTGATTCTGACACATGATTCATTTCTATTCACCTGTGATTCGGACACATGATTCATTTATATTCACCTGTGATTCTGACACGATTCATTTATATTCACCTGTGATTCGGACACATGATTCATTTATATTCACCTGTGATTCGGACACATGATTCATTTATATTCACCTGTGATTCGGACACATGATTCATTTATATTCACCTGTGATTCTGACACATGATTCATTTATATTCACCTGTGATTCTGACACATGATTCATTTATATTCACCTGTGATTCTGACACATGATTCATTTATATTCACCTGTGATTCGGACACATGATTCATTTATATTCACCTGTGATTCTGACACATGATTCATTTATATTCACCTGTGATTCTGACACATGATTCATTTTATTCACCTTTGATTCTGACACGTGATTCGTTTATATACACTTGTGATTCTGACACATGATTCATTTATATACACTTGTGATTCTGACACATGATTCATTTATATTCACCTGTGATTCTGACACATGATTCATTTATATTCACCTGTGATTCTGACACATGATTCATTTATATTCACCTGTGATTCTGACACATGATTCAAACTAACCTTTTCCAACATCTTCAGGAGTCTAATATCATGACTTCTGTCTTCTTGTTGATAATTCATTAATTTAGCGTGAATGCTAGCAGAATAGTAATCTTTTTTGTTAGTGCCATTTAGGGAATCATTTTTATGGATTATATAGCTTGCATATTATACAGTATAATCCAGTCAGAAACATCAGACCCTCTGGAGAAGCGGAGAGAAGTGCGGACTGAAACGACTCCAAAATGCTCCACTAAACGATGTGTTTAGAAAGCAGATTGGGATTTCTCTCCTCGCCGTGTGCTGAAGGTCAGTGTAGTAGGTTTTTTTGCCGCAGTACATCAGGCCATGTGGCATTTACACTGATGATGTGCTCTGACCCTTCTCACTCATTTTATAGCACAATGTTTTTAATCCCAAGGTGCAAAATATGAAATATTCCTGTACTTTTGCTGCTGGTGAGTCTGCTTCCGGAAGTTTCCATTATGGAGATTTTCCATAATGATAGATAGAATCAGACAGGAAACATGATGGAATGATATTCGTCTGGAAAAAGAAAGTGTCTAGTATTCACCACCCTGTCTCTCTCCCCCCACCCTGTCTCTCTTATCACCCAGTCTCTCTATCCCCATCTTGTCTCTCTCATCACCCAGTCTTTCTATCCCCACCCTGTCTCTCTCTTCACCCTGCCTCTCTCTCAATATACAGTCTTTCTCTCCCCACCCCCACCTTGTCTTTCTCTTCACCTTCTCTCTCTCTCTCTCTCAACATCTAGTCTCTCTCTTCCCACTCTGTCTCTCTCTTCCCACTCGGTCTCTCTTATCACCCAGTCTCTCTCTCTCTCCACTGTCTCTCTCTCCACCTTGTCTCTCTTTCAACATCCAGGCTCTCTCTCTCCACCCTGTCTCTATCTCACTCCCCACCTTGTCTCTCTCTTCCCACCCTGATTCTCTTTCTTAACATTCAGTCTCTCTCCCCAACCTGTCTCACTCTCCCCACCCTGTCTCTCTCTGTCCCCAACCTGTCTCCCCACCTTGTCTCCCTCCACTCTGTCTACTCTGTCTCTCTCTTTCCTACCTACAATACGTTCCTTCCCTCTCTTTGATCTTTTCCCCTTTGCCAGTCTCTCTCTCTCTCTCTCTCTCACCATTTATCTCTCCCTCTTCTTTCCTTGATTCTTCATTCTCACTCTCTATAATATCTGACTACTGATCCTGTACAGTAAATTAAGTCTGGCTCAGGAGGCAGTAAGGCAGAGGCTGATTGATACCATGTGCTGGTAATTCTGGGTGGTGTAATGGTGAGAACAGTGTTGCTTGTGAAAGAGCAGAAGCTATAGGAGTGATTAAAGGTGCTCTTAGAAAATGCTTTAAGACTTTTCACTCACTAAAACAAAGTACGTAGATAATTTCTCTCAGTATCCGACTGCACTGGTGTTTCTATTGTGTCTATTGTTATCTGGGAAAATCTGTCTTAAAGAATGAATCACTAATAACCCACTCCAGCATTCAAAACCACTGAATTATATTAGAAATGAAAACTTTTGGCATTTCACATCACTTTAAATGCACTTTAGCCTTCAGCTGTCATCCTGTTTGTCCATTAAAGTGCGATTTTTAATCATTTAAATTTTGCCGGCTCAAAAACGGCTCTGAAATGGATTCTCTCATTTAGACCCATGCTGGGATTTAGATTAAATGACTATATGTGATGCACTGTTCCTGCATTGAGTGACAAGCACTTAAGCCTGTAAAGGCTCACCCTTCTGAGCCTTCGTGCTTTTGGAGATTTCTTTTCCTTCCTTCTTCTCCTGAAGACCAACCCAAGCCTGGATGAGTTCTTGTGCAAGGTTCCAACCTAAATATGTGCTCAGGAAACAGAAAATGAATTCATTCATAGATCCCAAAGCAATCAAAGGATGTACAGTCCCATAGCTCACTGTATAAAATATATAGCACCCAGATGTGTTTGTGAAACTCAGTGTAGCTGAACACAAATTCAAGTTTAATGGAAGTGTAAATGAGCTGTGAACAAAAAGTGTATGAGGCAGTAATAAAAAATCGTGATGCTTTGTTTCCTCTGCTTTTTAAGCAAAGAAATGTTCTCTCCGGGCCTTTTTTGTGAACCTCAGCGTATCTGCTGAAGAGGTTCCCTGTGGAGGTTTATGGAGCGAAACTGATGAACAAAAAGTCATCTATTGTGTAGAGTGGATATGACACATATCTATATCTTACAGCAGAAATGGTGTTTCTTGCTGTTCTGATGGTCTGTGATTAGACGAGTGATCAGTGAGTGGTGATTAGACGTCAGTGATCAGATTTCCAACAAACATTACCTTTGAAATGAAAGGTTTTTTGAAAAGGCCATGTCTTACAGAGAAGTAGGACTCGGGACAGTCTAATCCATCTTGTTATTAATTTCTGGGCTTCAAATTCCTATTAAAGAGATATTTGCAACTAAAGTGATATTTACTAGTAGGAATTTCATATAAACTGACCAGCAAAAATTTGAGAAAGTCATTAAATTGGTTTTGAGTTCCATTAGCATAAGCATGCACATATATTATAACCTGGTATATGCTGCAGAACAAGTTAAAATATCTCAAATCTCATCCCACTCATCCACTATTTGTCAGAATCCTCTACGGGAACAAAAATCAGACCCAAATGCAGGGATAAAATAACAAACTGTTTTATTAAGAAAATAACAAAACTACAGACAGATGGAAACACTAGAGAAAACTAGGTGACTGAAATACAAAATACAAACAAAGAGAGCATGAGACAAAACCAGGTAAGAGGAGAGAAGCACTCAGCAACAACAAACACAGATATACACTATATACTGTAGCCAAAGGTTTTGGGACACCCCTCCAAATCCAAATGAATTCAGGTGTTATTTTTCAGGGGTTGGGCTCTAATCCTTTCTTCCAGTGAAAGGAACTCTTAATGTTTCAGCATATCAAGACATTTTGGACAATTTCATGCTCTTTGTGGGAACAGTTTGGGGATGACCCCTTCCTGTTCCAACATGACTGCACACCAGTGACCAAAGCAAGGTCCATAAAGACATGGATGAGTGAGTTTGGTGTGGAGGAACTTGACTGACCTGCACAGAGTCCTGACCTCAACCCCATAGAACACCTTTGGGATGAATTAGAGTGGAGACTATGATGTCCAACATCAGTGCCTGACCTCACAAATGCACTTCTAGAGGAATGGTCAAAAATTTCCATAAACACACTCCTAAACCTTGTGGAAAGCCTTCCCAGAAGAGTTGAAGCTGTTATAGCTGCAAAGGGCGGGACAACTCCATATTACTTTCATGTGCATGTAAAGGCAGATGTCCCAAAACGTTTGGCAATATAGTGTATGTAGGGGAAGTAATTTGATGTAAGGGAGGTAATTAGAGACACATAAGGAGCAAGTGTGGAGAGGCAGGAATGGGATAAGGATCGGGCGGGGCAAACACACAGGAGAACACAGAACATGAACAAAATCACATGGCACAGGACACAACATAAACAAAGCTTCCCTCTGGTTTTCTGGCAGGGAACTGACCAAGCCGTCCATGACACTATTTCTTAAAAGAAAGTGACAATAAATCAAATCTGCAATTATATATTTGACAATTGCTAAGTTTTATATAACTTTACATTTACATGATTTGGCTGGCTTCCTTACTCAGGGAGACCTTTATCTCATTTTTTTAAACACAACCAAGTAACTGAGGTTTAAGGGCCTTGCTCAAGGGCCCAGCAGTGGCCCTGGAATTTGAGCTCACAATCTTCTGATCAGTAATCCAACACCTTAAACACCAAGACTCCATTTTTTATTCCATTGGATTTTGCTTCTGTCTGTCAATTAATGCTAAAAATG
This sequence comes from Hemibagrus wyckioides, assembly GCF_019097595.1. Classification (NCBI taxonomy): domain Eukaryota; kingdom Metazoa; phylum Chordata; class Actinopteri; order Siluriformes; family Bagridae; genus Hemibagrus; species Hemibagrus wyckioides. The sequence goes on from NC_080723.1 coordinate 22,432,540, forward strand.
AGCAAAATAATTTGCCAATAGAAGAAATTAACAGTCAAATATAACACCTAACTCGCGGAGACATATACCCTAAAAAATAATAGATAAATAATACTAGATTCAAGATATTTTAACTTGCTATGATGTCATTTTGTGCTGCGTACAAATGTAAGGAATTATAGGACAACTTACAAATGACAAACAACTTTAATTCCAATGTATTCCATCAATATTTAAAGCCAAGTTAAATTCTCAGCCACTCTGTTATCTTCTGTTGCTCTGCTCTGTTGCCTCTGTTGAATAATAGCCCCAGCAGAACAAGCACATGCAGTACAAACACAACAGATGGATCATGTGAGTCACTGTAGTTTGGAGTTTATTAAAATGACTAATCCGAAAGATAGAACTTGCTTGCAGTTCTGAGAAAGACAGATGCTAACTATTTCCTGTGTCTGGATCATGGAGGTATAGTGCTTCTGATTGGTTGGTGATGGTGAAATACAGCACTCTACACACACTGGATCTACAATCACATGTCATTTACATTCCTGGCACTTGGCAGACGCCCATATCCAGAGCTATATACATGTTATACAACTGAGCAATTCAGAGTTAAGGGATTTGTTTAAGGAACCATCAGTGGCAGCTTGGTGGAGCTGGGATTCGAACTCAACCTTCCAATTTAACACCTTAACCACTAAGCTACCACATCCCAATCACCTTATTCAGTAGTCGTTTCAACAGAAATGCTAGATTGTGCTTAATTTAATCTCTTCAGATATGGTTTATGAGCCTGATTTATGTTAAGTAGCCTTTATTTGTCACATATACATTACTGAACAGTGAAATTATTTCTTCCCATATCCCATCCTTGGAGGATTAGGGTCAGAGTGCAGGGTCAGCCATGATACAGTGCCCCTGGAGCAGTTAGGGTCTTGCTCAGGGGCAGGCCCTGAAGCTTTAGCATGCCCGATACACACATCCCTAATCAGACTGTGTATATGAGAAAGGACTGTGTTGCTAAAATACTACAGTAAGTGGTATTAACTCAGTCTGCTGCTCTTCTGTGAACAATGGAAATGGATGCAATATGTGTTTGAGCTACAATATACTATATTTAATTAGCTATCCGACTCCAAAGAATAATCTTAAAGTTACTGCTGAATAATATCTCACTGTTCCAATTATATTTCATCTAAAACTACTCCGAATACTCCCAGAGGTGGTGATGGTGCTTAAACCCTGATTTTCCCAGAGCCTTAACCACTTGAGCTACCTGTGACTCCAGGAGCTAGTCCTGAAAAGAAGTTAGAAGTGAACAGTCCAGTGGTAGTCGAATGGTTACATGTTTTAATGTTTGGAAAGGTTGTTTCAAATCCCAGCATCTCTCCAACCAGCCACTTTTGGAAGCTTAAGCAAGGTCTTTTACTTTCAACTGCTCGGTTGGATCCTGTCTCTGCCTGGCCATGTCATTTGGATGCCTGATATATACATCCTTAATCAGACTGTATTCAAGAGTATTAGAGAAAGGACCACTGACTGTGGGGCTAAAATACTAAGTGGTATTATCTCAGTCTGCTGCTCTTCTATGAACAATGGAAATGGTTTCAGCTGAAGGTTAAATATGTGTTTGAACTACAATATACTGTATTTAATTAACTATCTGACTCCAAAGGATAATCTTATAGTTATTGCAGAATTGTATCTCACTGTTCCAGTGATGTTTCATCTAAAACTACACCAAATAGTCTCCGAGGTTTTTATCAACATTCAAGCTTTATCTTTTCCTGTCAGAGATTTTATTTACTTTTGCAAGCATTAGCTTCTTATCTTAGCTAGTCAGAGGTCGCTTTCAAAATGTCTTATGTAAAATATTAGTTAGGAATTACTTCTAGTAGAAATCATACATTGGTCAAGTGGGTTCACAGATAACCTAAAAAATAGTTTGGGGAAATGTAACATTAATCTTTCCAAGAAGGAAAATGTTGAACTGGAAAGATGTGAAAAAAATCCATCTAAATGGAAGCCATGATACCTGAGCAGGACTGACATAGTGCCAAAAATCAACAAGAAGCAACCGTCAACCAAATCCATCAATGAATGATATGGAAAAAAAATAAGGATCACATGAGTAGTTAAGGAATCATATGAAAGTGAATCACATCTGAAAAATGATTCATGTGTAAAAAAAAAATTAATAATAATTAATAAATAAATGATTCAATTGTAAAATAATCAAATGTGCCAAATAAATGAATCATTAATAAAATATTTAAATATGAAAATAACTTAAACCTGTGACGATGAATCATGTGTGAAAATAAATGAATCATGTGACAAATCATATGTGAAAATATGTGAGTCATATCAATAAAAAGAATCATGTGAAAATTAAGAAGAACCAACCATGAACCACATCCATCCCTCATATCTATAAACAGTGTACAATAATTGAATCCTGTGAAAAAACATAATTACGTAAGAATCAATGAATCATATGAAAATGAATCGCATCTGAAATTTTATTAATGGGTAATAAAATTCACAATTAATAAGTAAATTATTCATATGTAAAAGAATCAAATGTGCCAAATAAATAAATCATATATAAAATATTTAAATATGGAAATAAACTAAACCTGTGAAAATAAATCATGTGAAAATAAATGAATCATTTGAAAACAAATCATATGTGAAAATAAATCAGTCACATGAATAAAAAGAATCATGTGAAGATCAAGAACAACCAACCATCAACCTCATTCATCTGTACACACTGTGCAATAAATGAATCATGTGAATCACCCGAGAATCAAGGAATCATATGAATATGAATCACATCAAATATTACTCATGTCACGGCATCACTCATATCCATACACACTGCTCCAGAACACGTGGACCCTGAAGAACCCCAACACGTGCCACCTGAAGACCCACCACTGCCCAACACATAACTCGAGTGACCCCTGGTGATGATGATGATGATGATGATGATTGTGGCAGGAAAATCACTAAAATCTGCAGGAAGTCAGATATACAACACCATAGACAGGCTTCATTTTAAAAGCTCACATTGTCTTCCCTCCAGGATGCCGGTCATCAAATCCGATCATCTCTCAAGTCAGCGCGATGAGAAATCCAATCAATCAAACCAAAGGTCCTGCATGACAGAGCGTATTCTCTCCACTTTCTCCTGTGATGCAAATAATAGATTGCAGAATTGATGTCTTTAATAGAAAAAAGAAAAAAAAACATGGAGTCATATGAAAAATATTGACCGGATCTGGCACACTGGAAATCCTGGGCTGTAATTAGACTGGACGGATGTGTCCGAGATCCTTTCTGTTGGATTTTTTTAATAGCTGCCTCCTTTGGAAAGCAAAATTATGTTTTTTTTTGTTTGTTTTTTTTAAAAGTATAACTAGTTAGTTGCAGGTATTTAATATAGCAATTTTGCAAATAGTGAAATGAAACAAATTAATGAATTAATATAATTGAATCCTGTTTAAGAAAAACTACATAGGATAATTAATGAACTGTGTGTAAAAGAATCAGATATGAAAATAAATGAAACCTGTGAAAATAAATGCATGTCCAAAAAGAATCACATGTGAGAATCAAAGAATCATATGAAATTAAGAAATTAATAATTAATGTATAAAAGAATCAAATGTGCCAATTAAATAATCATGTATAAAATAATGAAATACAAAAATAAATTAAACCTGTGAAAATGAATCGCATGTAAAAAAAAAAAAAAGAAAGAAAAAAGAATCACGTGAGAATCAGTGAATCATATGAAAATGAATCACATCTGAAAACAACTGATTCAGGTGTAAGAAAAGTCTTAATTAAGAAATAAATGATTCAGATGTAAAAGAATCAAATGTGCCAAATAATGAAAATGAAATGAAATGAAATGAAACAGCCTTTATTTGTCACATATACATTACAGCACAGTGAAATTCTTTCTTCGCATATCCCATCCTTGGAGGTTGGGGTCAGAGCGCAGGGTCAGCCATGATACGGCACCCCTGGAGCAGAGAGGGTTAAGGGCCTTGCTCAAGGGCCCAACAGTGGCAACTTGGCGGTGCTGGGGCTTGAACCCCTGATCTTCCGGTCAATGACCCAGAGCCTTAACCACTTGATACATAATTATCTATAAAAGAATCCCATGTGAGAATCAATGAATCATATGAAAATGAATCATGTAAAAATCATGTGTAAAAATAAAGAAATCGTGTGAATAAAAATAATCACATCTGAAAGTAAGTCATTTATATGTAAAAAAGAAAAAGAAAAAAACTCAAATGTGTAAAATAAAGAATCATAAATGAAATAATCAAATACTGAAAAATAAGAAAACATATAAAGATAAATGAATCATATGTAAAAGAATTACACATGAATATAAATTTTAAAAATGTGAAATTACATAAAAAAACAATAAATAAATAAATAAATAAATGTAAATTAGCATTAAATGTAAATAAATGTAAATGTAAATTAATAAGTGTGAATTAGCATTGGGAAACAGTTAGCATGTATGCATCACAGGTAGTGACATGTACACATTTATAACCATCAATTTAAAGTATTTTAAATAACATTTAAAAAAAAAGCATTCTTTTAGTTCTGCTGCTTGCAGACTGAATTTAAAAATTCTCCGTGTAGACCTGAGCACCAGGCTGGGATTCAGAAACGCTCCTCTGTGTCAAGAATGACAAAACCCTGGTTCTGGAAAGCTGCCATGCTGCAGAGTTCAGGCTCCTGAATATAAAACACATCTGATCTATGTGCTATTAGATCCCCACAGATCTAAGTGTGATATTTCCTTCCTGCTGTAACACACTGGACTCATCTTCACTGAATCTCATTGTGCTTCATCATCTTCAGGACCTAAACCAGGTGTGTTAGAGAGCGTTCCAACTTCAAAACTCTTTCAGTGATTGGTCAGAAAACCAGTGAGGTGGAAAAGGCATGCAATAAACCATTATATAATTATAGAACTAATTTAAAACATTGTGTTCAGGGTTTGTATTCTCTGTTTGTTCTTAGGTCCAAATATCCAGGTATTTCTGCAGCTCTACAGCTCAGACTTTTGGCTCAGTTTAGCAGCTCACATCTTCAAAAATACAACACAAAACACACAGCATGTTTGATTCAATTCCTGCAGTGAGTCGATTCTGATTCGAATCACTTTCTTACTTCTTTCACAGAATTCACTCTGAAGACGACCTCATTCAAAATCGATCGTTTTAGTCAAGATCCGAGCCTAAAAAAGCACACAAGGAGGAAAATGCACCACGGTTTGTAAAAGAGAAGAGTGAAAGGACCATGAAAGTACCAAGACTGCTAATGGTCTGTGTGGGTTTCATCCAGGTTTCTCTCAAAAATATACTGCCTACACTGTAGGGCTTTAAACACTAGGCTTAATCCCGGGTTCTCATCGCTCTAATCCTCGTTTTTTAGAGGAGCGTTTCTCTACAGGTGTAGAAGCAGGGTAATGAAGCATGGCTGTTTCTCCAGGGTTATGAAACTCTGCTCCAGCTTTTACACTGTTAACTCCACATCACGGTGCTGAACGTGTACAGAGTGAAACGATGCGCTGTTAGAATGTTACGGCTGGTTGCTTAGCAACAGAATCAGAAACTGAGCAGTGCATGAAAACCTCATATCAGGTGCAAACCAGGCCGTAGAGACACTTAAACACGTAAAAACGGCTCGGTAGATAGAGTCAGGCGGCAAAACACTGAACATCACGGAAGTGCACAACGTAGCGAGGGGGAAATACATCACACTGAGAAATTAGCGGAGATTGGATATCAATGAACAAGCGATTGAGAAACTACACGACAAAGTTAAACAGAGCAAAAAAAGTTGCTGAAGCTGAAAGATAACAGAAGCTGCTCGGGTGCAGAAGCACAGACCTGAACTTTTTCTCCTCACTGATAAAAGTGAAAGCGTGAGATGAGTCGTTATTTAAAGTGATCGCGCTGGATTTATCCAATCAGAGCTGTTGATACATGAATATGCAAATCAGCAGAAGGTGAAGGCGGGGTTTAGGAATGTAGAGTGTGAAACAAGGGCAGATTGTGAAGAGTCAGGATTCAGTGTTAACCCCGGGGAAAGTACTGTAGGAGCAGTGTGAAACCTCTAACTACATAAACCCAGGATAATGTTTACTCACAGTTTACACTCACACAGGGAGATATCTCATGTGTGAAAAGCTCTGTTCCTGGGATAGACTCTGCTCCACTCACAGGATGAATATTGTGGTTTATAGAAAGTCTGGGAACTATGACTGAATCAAAACGATGCTAATACAGCTCAAACTTTCCTCCACAGTGAATATTATTTTGTGCACCGCCTCCTCACACACACACACACACACACACACAAAAGCACAACTGTCTAACCGACCTCCACGGCTCACAGCGTGGACAAAAATAAGAGTTTAATTGTGTTCATGACTCATTCTCACAGCCTCTTCAGGCGTCACCCAGAGGTCGCTAGAAATATCATTTTAAAAGGTGCATATGGCGGATCGCGCCAACATTATGGACGAGAAGCTTGTGAAATCTGTTGCGTAAGATCCGAGCGAGCGGCAAGAAAAGCTATTAACACTAAACACCATCACGTGTGCCTCGACATTTCACCATTATATTTAGAACCTAGTCACACTGGAGTCTCTGATCATGTCTCACAGCTCAGATTTTATTCTCTTGGGATGCTGCTTGGTGCTGTGGAGTGATGTAGTCCTGTGGAGAACACGGGGTTCCTGGTGCAACCAGACATACAGAACAAACTCACCACGTGATCCTCTCTGCTTATTTACTACTTAATCTTTCAAACCTCATTGAAGCTGTTTGCTGTGTTTCATTTTTTTATGTATAGCCAACAATTATAACTAGTATATGATAAATTCCTTTTAGCTTCTCTCACACTAACATTAAGATTCAGCTGTCTCTTCATTTTTACCTAAAGAGAGCGATGCAGCGGCACTTTACTCCCCCAGTCTGTCCACCTATCTCATTTTCTCATCATCTTCCAAGAATTTATGCTAAATTGCCATCAACACCATCATCTTGCGGATCACTAACTAGTTCTGTGTGCCGTGTAGCACAAGTACATCATGTTCCTGAGACTTTGAGTCCAGCATTTCCATAATGTCTACTCTGCAAATTCTCTTTAATGTTTTTGTGGGCCTAAAAAAAAATTTGTGGAAAAAATTCTGGTTTGTTAAAAATTTACACATAGCCATGGCATCAAGCTAAGAGAGAACTGAAAATGCCAAAACGGTGACTGCAGTTCAGAGAGTCAGCCACAACAGACAAACACTAACTCCTGTAGGGTGCTTTTACTTTTGTCCTCATTTGAAAGGCTTGTTTTAATTTACAGATCCGTTTTGGATTTTTTTTTTTTAATTGATTAAAGGTGAAATGATTTTTACAATCTTAGATCTGATCAGTGGAGTTAAATTTACACAAACTCAGGAGTGAAATGCTTGATGTTTTTATGTCTGTGTCATAAAAAATAGAATCAATAAGTTCAAAAAAATCAAATAAAATAAAGAATTAAATGATTGAATTGCAAAAAAAATCATAACAAAATAAATACAAAAATAAAATGAAATTACAAATTTATAGTATACAAATATACTAACAATACAATTACAACAAAAATCACAATAAAATAAATGCAATAATAAAAAAATAAATGGAATAAAATGGAAAAAAGAATCAAAAATCAAGAATCACTAATATTAAATTAAATTAAATTAAATTAAATTAAATTAAATTAAATTAAATTAAATTAAATTAAATTAAATTAGATTAAATTAAATTAAATTAAATTAAATTAAATTAAATTAAATTAAATTAAATTAAATCTACAAAAATATTGAAAATAGAAGAAACTTGAGTACATGCAAATAAATATAAACATAAATACAAATGCAGATTTTTAGTAGAGCAGTAAGGCTATTATGAATAAAATGCAGATATGCTGAAGTGTGCAATATGTGCTGTGCAAAAATATTATTTTATTTCAATATTAACATATGGTATTTATGTGTTTGACAACGGATTTCAAGCCTGATTCAGATCACTGTATCCAGTTAAGGTGAGCTCCAGTAATGCAGCTGTTCTGATTCTTCGTTCCAGTCGAAGCAGCTGCCAAAGGGCTAATAGAAACGTTCAGGTCAGTGAGACTCGACTTGTGTCACAGGCTTCTGCCTAAATTTATTTCTTACTTTGAATAATTTAACACCAAGCAAAGGAATTTTATGGCTTTTCCTGGACACAATGAACAGAATGGTTCTAACACTGATTGCTAATCAAATATGTCTGAATGCTCTGAGGGCTGTAATGAGAGATCCTGTTTGAAGGAACAAGCTAGGAATCTGATGGGACTGAATCTGAGAAATGAAAATATATATATATATTATCCAGATGGAAGAAGATCTCTGAAGGGTTGGGAGTAAAATCAGCCTTGTCAGGTTTCCCCATGATATATTCAAAGCAGTGTCAGGACTGAGGATAATGGTGGTCCTGGTGGTTCCCGTCAGTGTTCCCGGTGTGTGAAACCATTCCAGCTCATTGCTCAGGGTTCAGAGTTATTATACTGATTTAGCAAACTGAACTGATCACTGATCATGTCTGTGTTTTCAGTTTATTTTAAAACAACTGATTACTTAACATAAGGAATAAAACAATTCAGTTCAACTCGATTTATTTGTACAATGCTTTGAACAATGGATATGTCCCAAAGAAGCTTCACAGAAGTATAGAAAGGTAGAAAAAATTATAATTCTAATGACCAGGCCTGAGGTGACGGTGGTCAGGAAAAACTCCCTGAGATGATATGAGGAAGAAAGCTTGAGAGGAACCAGGCTCAGAAGGGAACCTCATCTTTATTTGGGTGACACTGAACAGGAAATAATGTCCTTTCTGCAACAGCAACCAAAAGCTTTTGAGGAACTAACAGGTCAGTGTAGATTCTGAGGTCATTATAGACTTAGCTCTAATTTCTTTCTGTTGCAAGCTGACTGCAATGGCAGTTCAGTGACGGTGTGATTGTCTTCAAGTGGTATCCATAGCAGTTATCTGGGTCACAGGCTCTCCATGCAGATCTATCCCCAGCAGCAGTGAGTTCCACCAAGTGACAAGACTCCAACCATGTTCAGATGAGCATCTGGATGGATCAGGCAGGTCTGGAAAGAAGAAGACAACAATTGGGGTGATGCTGTTAGAGGAAAATAATATGTGATTATATAGGTCTGAGTTACTGTCACGCTCCAGAAATCGGTTCAATTATTTATTTATTTATAACATAAACTCTTGTGTCCGTCATCTATTGTGAAGGGCCTTGCTTAATGGCCCAGCAGTGGCGGCTTGGTGGACCTGGGATTCAAGCTTACAACCTTCTGATCAGTAGTCCAAAACCTTAAGATACCACATCCCACTTCCTTAAATGGATTTGTTGTGCATTTACCTTTATGTGTATTCTGAGTCTTGGGTGATGATTGGGTTTTATATATATATATATATATATATATATATATATATATATATATATATATATATATATATATATATATATATATATATAATCTTCCTGTAGGGAAAGATCTCCATGGATCTACAGGTCTACAAGTATTTCTATGGATCAGAGCAGAGTTCTGAGTATTCCAACAAACTTGCATCCTGCATGGTCGACTCCGTGATGAGGCTCTTGACCACTTATCTCCTGTCATTTCCTTGACCACAATGTGTTCCTTGTCTTCCTCCTCCCACTGTTTGACCTCTACTGAGACGTGCTGGCTTTATGTTGTTGTAGGCGGATCCCACTCATTCCAATATAGACTATAGACACAAAACCCCATCTTCACCTCTTCACTTCTAACACTGTCCAATGTTCAATACAACCAGCTACACACAAGATCTATTACAATCACTAAATATAAAATACAAAGCCTTGATTTGTCACATATACAAAATACGTTTCTTCACAGTGCTACATATAAATACATCACTCCGTAGCACCTCTAACTGTGAGAGCAGAACACAGACACCAGAGACAGAAGATCTTGAGTAGTTTCAGCCTGGTCAGTGTTGTGCTCTGGGTTACACAATTCTCAGCAGCAGGGGAGTGGTGACAAGGTAGTGCCCAGAAGGCTGGTGCGAGGATTCGGGGAGCATCATCTTCCTTGGTTTCCTTCAGATGTTCTGTTAAGACGGAATTCAAAAGGCATTAGTTGACCCTTTACTATCCTAGAAGCACCACACCCCACATATCTCTTTTTCTGTCTCAAGGAGGGTGAGCCTGCGACCATGTGCTCCTCAACTATCCACAGCATAGAAGTGCTGCATTAGAGCTGTTTATTCAGCAACAGGGTGGCTTAGGAGTGGAGGCCAGTGGGGACTTTGCCATCTAAACTGTAAAACCTAGTAGTGAGAAACAGAGGATTCATAGAACAAAGGCAGAAATTTTCTTTAAAACAAAACAAAAACAATTAGCTACTTTATCAAGCCTGTCTCGTTGTTTGGCTTAAGGTTCTAGTCAATGGCTGCTTTCTTTAGCCAAAGATCTTGAGAAGAATTTTCAGTCATGGTGAATCCAGACCTGATACTGATCTGCTTGCATGTATCACCCATGGCCTGGAGAACAGTGACTTGTTAGCGAGGGCAGCTATCATATACCTTCCACCTCTATCTGGATAAATATTCCTCAGCTGAGGATGAGGAAGAGTATGGGGGTGAGAACAGGGTGGAAACCATGCTGCACTATTAGAACTTGACATAATCTAACACAGTGACATCATCTCTCCAGACCTGATCCAAGACCAGGTCTGCACCCCACTATACCTTCTTCAGATATAGGTACTGTGATGGTTGTTGAAGGTTCTGATGATTTAGGCCATGTTTGATCTTCCACAGTTTGGTTGAATCGTTATCTCACTCATTGTGCATAGAAGTACGACATGATTTACAACTCTGACTTCATTTGGATTTCATTGGAGGTTCTTGGGTTGAAAAGTGGTACCTAGGATCATCGATAGAGTTCTGATGAAAACTGATGATGAAATCTCAAATGCCTCTGAAGATAATGTTGTTCTACTGGTTCATGTTCCACAGTAATTGGTGCCAATGGATTTCATTGAGATCTTGAGCTCATTATCCAGAAATCCTGGGCTCAGGTTCTGATATTTTTCAGCTGTCTTATAGAAAGTTGGAGACATGGGCCAAGTTTAGAAACTAAGGGTACATGTGTGTTAAGGCCTGGCATTAGAACTATACACTTCTCACACTGCACCTAACCCCATTGATCTAAACCTTGCTTTTAACCTCATTTTCCAGGATTTAAACATGAACTATTGTGTTTGTTTCACTGTAATGAAATGAATAAACGTCTTCTCAGATGTTACGTGTGTAGTTGTGTTGATTTTATTTCAGTGTGTATTGGATCCAAGCAACTGGAAAAGTGTTAGAGTAGAAAAATGACATATTAGTGCCAAAGTTTGTGTGTGTGTGTGTATGTGTGTGTGTTTGCTCTATGCGCTTCCTAACTCCATCAATTCATTTTTCTCTCTTTTTTTTATTTGCTTCATCTCTCTACAGACTTCTTTGTTTGTTTGCTAATCTTTTCTACTCTTTTATTTTACCATGAAGAGGTCTTAAAAAACACACACAGACACACTCTGCTGATCCTCGCTGGATCTTTTATTAAAACAAGTGCTGGTCCTATTCCTGCTTTTTCGGCATGTGCGTAGAGGGGATTCTTTGAGTTGAGTGGATTTCAAATTGTAATAATCCGAGTGCCTAGAGGGAAGAAATGAATTAGCGCAACGAGGGGCCGAGTGCACTTCAGAGTGTGTGGGAGAGGAATTCATCAGTCACCGTGTTAGCTCAGCTCTCGATGTTCTCGGAATGCTCGTATTTATTTTCAGAGCCAGGTTGAAGTTTTTTTTTATTATTATTGGGATAGTAGTAAAGATGATTTAAGCTGATGTACATGTCCGGGGGACGTCCGCCTCGGTTATTCTCTCCTTCTCCGTATTATCCCTGTCATCCTCATTAAATGCTAATCTTCTTCACTGTGAGGAAGTGAAGGGGCGGAGCCATAAAGGTAGATGAGTTATGTGGAGATGGAGTGTTGTGAGTTTATAAATGTTGCATGGAAATGAGGTTCTGTGGTGAATTACAGCTCAATTAAATACAGTGAGTGCTGTGTGTTTTACTCCGTCAGAACATCAGGAGCCACAGCGATGAGTAAAGAGAGAGTTAGAGCAATTTAGGAAGAGTTGTTCAAACACACACACACACACACACATATAATAGATATATATATATATATATGTAGTATATATACATACGTCATGGCTTGTACAGTGTTGTGTACAGTGTTAACTCCACATCACAGTGCTGAACATGTACAGAATGAAATGATGCACTGTTTGAATGTTATGGTTGGTTGCTTAGCAACAGACACCCCATCAGAAACTGAGGAGCGAATGAAAACCTCATATCAGGTGAAAACCAGGACATAGCAACACTTAAACACATAAAAACGGCCTGGTGGATAGAGTCAGGAGGCAAAACACTGAACATCACGGAAGTAGCAAGGAGGAAATATGTCACTCTGATAAATGAGTGGAAGTTGGGGATCAAAGAACGAACGAATGAACGCCTGATTGACTGCATGATAAACTCAAACAGGGCAAAAGAAGATGCTAAAGCTGTGAAAGGTAACAGAAGCTGCTCGGGTGCAGAAACACAGACCTGAACTTTTTTTCTTCCTGATAAAAGTCAAAGTGTGAGACAAGTCGTTATTTAAAGCGATCATGCTTTATCCAATCAGAGCTGTTGATACACGAATATGCAAATACATAAACCCAGGATAATGTTCACTCAGCATTTACACTCACACAGGGAAATATCTCACGTGAGAAAAGTGCTACAAAGTGCTTCACTAGCTTCCATGAGAACATTAAGTAATATGAATTATTTAATGATTTTTATGAATAATTTACTTTCAAAGCGACTTCATCAGTTAAGATCATTGCAAAGAAGAAAAAATAAAGAATGAGAGAATTAAAATACCTCTTCATCTTTTTGTTAATCTTCAGGAGATTTGGATGGTGCTCCAGCTTCCTGTTGAACGTGTAGAATGTTCCAAATAAATAATAGAGGTGATGGTATTTTTACTCAAACTGCTTTTTATTTCATTATTTTCAGTTAGTAGAGGATTTAATGGACCGGGTTTTAACAGAACTCTGAGTGTAAGAATTTTCTCCATGGAGGACTGAGACGAGGCTCTTTCTGTTCTGTAGTTACCTCTGAGAGGAGCAGTGGGGCAGTTAGGAAGCAGTGGGATCTTCAGCAGGGTTTAGTACCCGGGAGGATGAGCTCAGCACTTAAACATTATCATTACTGAGGGATATTTTATGTTTTGGTGTAATATTAAAAAGAAGTAGAAACAAATACTGAGTGTAAACTCACACATACAGTTGGTTTTATAAGGGATTTCTCTGACAGCCAATCATCATCCAGACAGCTGCAGCCAATCAGGCTTGAGTATCATGCGGGAATCATAGGGGAGAAAGCACAGGTAAAGGAAACAAATCCTACAGCTGATATAAACCCAGTCCGATTCGTTTTGTTGTGCGTACACTGTATTGTTTATTTTCTCTTTTGCTCTGTTTTGCTTTGTTTGGAAATGTTGTGTTTTGTTCAGCTCTGTTTTTCTTCTCCTCTATTCTGCTTCTGTTTTGTGTAGTTTTTGTCCTGTTCTGTTATTCTTTTATTTTTTCTGTTATGTTTTTCCCCTGTACTCTTTTGTTTAGTTTTTGTCGTGTTTTGTTTCTGATTTGTTTTTGTTTTTGTTTTTGTTTTGTTTTTTTCCTTTTTCTGTTTTGTTTAATTTTTGGTCTGTTTTGTTTTGTGTAGTTTTCCCCCTGTCTTGTTCTGTTTTGCTTAGTTTTTGTCTGTTCTTTTTTCTGTTATATTTTATCCCCTGTTCTGTTCTGCTTTGTTTCTGTTCTGTTTTGTTTTGCTTTTGTTTCTGTCATATTGCTTTGTTTTATTAGGATCTTTTTGGAGCTGGAAAGAAACAGGAAACCCATAAAAAGAATGAGTCAGTGAGATTCAAGAAAAATTACATAATATATTTTACATAAAATACAAAACATGATTTTTTTTTGTGATTGTTTGCACTAACCGTCAGGTAAACAGGTTTTTAATGACTAGAGTGAATGATGTAGAGTGAGCGTGATCAGTTCAGTTAGCATTAAGGTAAAGCAGTTTGAGTGTGAAATCTCAGGAGGATGTTGGTGCTGATGGGAAATACAGGATAACTACAGTGTTACAGTTAGAGGATTAAATCATTGATGGTGGAATAGTGCAGTGGTGATGTAGTGTCTGTTACAAAACACCAGAGTTGGATGAACGAAACTAACCATGTACATGTTTCTCAATATGATCACATTGAACTGATGTACAAATTTTAAATAAAATAAATTCAACAAGCTTTTTTTTTTGTTCGCTGCAGGAAGAATAAGTGAAATTTTATACAGACGGTAATCCAAATCTAAACACTCTGAGGCTAAAAGCTACAATTTTAAAATAATTGCTAATTTTTTTTGTTTTATTCACACAGTTTTTATTTGCTCTGTGTTTGTCATGAGCGTGTAAACACGTTACATTAGGGAATGTTTAATTTCTCCTGCAGTTTGAAAATAGAAAACTCAGGAATGTCCAGAATCGTAAAAGGATTAGCAGAAAAGAAGCGTTTAAAGGTGCTGACCTCAGAGAACACCGAGATTTAATGAGGGTTTAGAGTTCTATTGGACTGATGTATGGCTCTAAATTGAGTTCGTGCCCTTTCTAGAGACCGAACACGCTGTGCGGAGTCGTGATCTGGAGCTGCGGCGTGACCGGAAGACACGTGTCTCAGACAGCAGGAAGGGATGAGCATGGAATCTTTTCAATTGAATATTTAGGGTCACATGATCAGCATTATGACATGTAAAAAAATAGAAATAGAATCACATAAAATAAAATAGACTACGAATGAAACTACAATATCTGTAAAAGTCAGAAAGGAGAAAATATATATA
Organism: Hemibagrus wyckioides; assembly: GCF_019097595.1. Lineage (NCBI taxonomy): Eukaryota > Metazoa > Chordata > Actinopteri > Siluriformes > Bagridae > Hemibagrus > Hemibagrus wyckioides. Next base: position 22,447,640 of record NC_080723.1, read on the forward strand.
GAAAATATTTAAAAAAATATACTGTATGAATTTAGATACAGTATGACTGAATATGATGAAATGAAGATGTTGGGAAGATGCAGAAATACCGTTTTATTTCTCTTACATATGAAGTGAAGGTGCCAAGGAAGAGCCAAAAAGGGGGGGGGGGGGGGTTATTATGTAGACCCCTGGAGAGAGATGATGACTTTCGGAGTTTGGAGTCTCTGTGTAGATAACACTGTGAGATGTTTGTGAAGGAAATGCATTTATACTGGGTCCGAATTTTTCTGTATATTAAATTAAAATATGTATAGAAGAAGAAGAAGAAGAAAAAGAAGAAGAAGAAGAAGAAATAAATGAACGATTAAATGAATTTGAAAGGAAAAGAAAGAAAGAAAGAAAGAAAGAAAGAAAGAAAGAAAGAAAGAAAGAAAGAAAGAAAGAAAGGAAACACATCAGTGTGTTAGAGGAGTTTCACTGTTATCAAAATTATAAAGAATTGTTTTTGTTGAAATAAATTGATATGGTGATTTGTTGTATTTTTGTCAAAACTTCTATAGAAAAAGAAGAAAAAGAAGAAGAAGAGGGAGAAGAATTAGAAGAAAGAACTTTCTAACTTTGATTTAATAAACCACACTGGCCTTCTTTTCAGGAAATCTATGAACCTGTATTCTGGCTCTACATTTAAAGTGAATAACAGAACTGTTTTAGGTTCTATTCAGAACTGTTCCCTTGTTCAGCAGATCCTTACCCCTTTCCTTTATTACTCACTGACCTGTCACACTAACGTCCTGTCGTCCCTCCCGGTCCTGACCCCAGCTCTGCTCTGTGTGAGTTCTCATGAAGACAGAACCACTCTTTCTTTACGCCACTGATCTTCACCAGCAGATCTTCTCTTCTCCACAGATAAGTTCATTCATCTTCCAGCTGACCTGCAGGTGAAGATCCATTAAAGCTGTGTGCACTGTGTTCCATTTATCACCAATTTCTTGTGCCCTGAATCCTGAACGTCCCTGAATCAACTCTCCTTGAATTAATAAAAGTTCTCAGAATCTTGAATAATTATCATCATCATCAAACACACAATAATAAGATAATGACAAACATTAACACACTAAAAATAAATAAATAAAAGGTGTATGTGGTAGCTGAGTGATTAAGTTTTTGGACCACTGATTGGAAGGTTGTGAGTTCAAATCCCAGCTCCACCAAGATGCCACTGCTGGGCACTTGAGCAGGGTCCTTAACCCTCAATTGCTCAGTTGTATATAATGAGGTAAAATGTAAGTTGCTCTGGATAAGGGCATCTGCCAAATGCCTAAAATGTAAAACAAATAAATAAATAGCCCAATAGGAACATTGACTACCCAGACATTGAGATTATATATTATCAAAAACAGATTTGCGGGCATTATTAACACATTAATAATACATTAGTAACGTATTGACAAACATTAGCAAGCCATTAATAACATGCTGACGAACATTAATAATACTGTAAACTTTTTACCTAGACACTGACATCGTATATTAAAAACACATGAAGAATGCACATTAAACTGATGCACTCAAATCATATTATTATTATTATTAAACATTTAAAAACATTATGGGCATAAATAACATGTTGAACGTTAATAGCAGGTTAATGACAGAGTAATAACACATTAATAGCATATTAATGACACAGTAATAGCACATTTATAACAGGTTACTAGTAAATTGGAGCACACTAAGAACTTTAAATCCTCATTACCATTCAGCACGTAGAAAAAACACATTAATAACAGATTAATAATGCATTAATAACACAGTAATAGCACGTTAGTAACAAGAAAAATACATTAAACATGTGTTACTTGTACATTAGGTGTTTTTGAAACTTAATCAATAGTAATACGCTTAGAACATTAATAACACATTAACATTTAAATTTTTTTCTGTATTTGTAATTTAAATATGTATAGAAGAAGAAGAAGAAGAAGAAGAAGAAGAAGAAATAAATGAACAAATAAATGAATTTTAAAGAAAGAAAGAAAGAAAGAAAGAAAGAAAGAAAGAAAGAAAGAAAGAAAGAAAGAAAGAAAAAGAGATAATGTGAAACTTTGAAAACACATTAAAAAAACATTAAAACAGATGATGTGCATTAATAACTCAGTGATAATTTGAAAAATATATTTCAGCTACATTCAGCATGTTAACAACATTGAATATTTATTCAATGAACATATTCAGAACATTGAAAACACATTAATAACATTAATAACACGTTAATAACACCTAAAACCTATTACCCACTCCCATTTTATATTATTAAGACATGTTATAGACTTTAATAAAACATTAAACACATTAAAGGCACAATAACATTATTTTAACAGGTTGCTATTACATTAGAGATATTAACATTTTTGAATCCTTATTAACGCATTCAGCTCAATAATAAATAATTAATAATGCCTTAACCTGATGCACTAAAATCATATTATTATTAATAATAATTTAAAAACATCATGGGCATAAATAACACGTTGAAAATTAATAGCAGGTTAATGACACAGTAATAACATGTTAATAGCACATTTATAATATCTTAAACATGTTACTAGTAAATTGGGCACACTAAGAATGTTAAATCCTCATTAACACATTCAGCACATTAAAAAAAAACATTAATAACAGATTAATAGTGCATTAATTACACAGTAATAACACAGTAACAACATAATATTGAGACTTCATAGATGGCAATAAGCCTAAAAGCTTTTTTAATCCATCCAGGCAATTTAATGAGATGTTTATTAACCTTCAGTCCTTCAGTATGTATGTATTTATACACACAGCCATGTACCTGAAGCCTTCTAGATCATTCTCAGGGCATTCTGATGAGAGGCGAATTTCTCTCTCAATAAACATCGCATTTATAATACATTAAAACATATTGTTCATAGAAACTAATGAATAAAACATCAAACTAATTAGTAAGTCATCAAAACATCAAAAGGAGATTGAGAGTTCACATCCTGATGATGTCACAGACGTCTACAGGGGTCAAGAGACCGTCTGGGTGAGAGCAGTGTCTCTCTCTCTCTCTCTCTCTCACACACACAGACACACTCAGACACACACACACACACACACACTCACTCATCCGTCATACACAGTCACATTAGCTGAGTGTCTGTAAGACTATGGATGCTGAGTGTGTCTTCTTTTCTTATGGTGCCCTGTTCAGAGCTCCACCATGATCACATCTTTACACACACTCACACACACACACACACACACACACACACACACACACACACACAGTACTTGATTTCATCAAAAAGTAAGATCAAATCAGATAAAGGCTAGTTTAAATAAAAATAAATAAATAAATAAATAAATAAATAAATAAATAAATAAATAAATAAATAAATAAATAAATAAATAGTCCTCAAATTTATAGGAGTGTTTTTCAGCCATAACCGAGCTGATCCTAGCCAGGGCTTTAGTAATTTGTGAAGCTTGATAAACAACCCTACAGCACAAACACACACACACACACACTTGCTACATCTCAGAATGACAGCTGTATTAGATTATCATGTTGGAGATGATTCATGCTGTGATGTTGAAAGTAATTTCTGAACTCTAATGTGATGTGGCTAATCTGTGTGTGTGTGTGTGTGTGTGTGTGTGGAGTAGTTAGCATAAATATTAGCCTCTCAAATCCTGATTAAAGCTAAATGACCTGCTTATTTTATAGCACTTGTCGTCTGTGTACAAGAACAAAATAAACCCTGACCCAGTTTAATAACGAATCCCAAACAATTCCGAAGACATAACGCTGAAGGTTCACTGAAAACTCGGAGCTAGTCAACCTTAAACACGCTGTGAAACAGGATTAAACCACAGCGCTGCTCAATTCTGGATGCTGATTGGTCGAGAGATTTGAGAGTTTAAAAAAAAATCACAGCTTTACATCAATGCATTGGTGTTTCTATAGCAACAGGGAGATGATATTTGTTTGCATTCAGCTATGTGTACATTTATGATTCTATCATCCATAAAATGTTGTTTTTTCCCCCCAATATTACTACATATTTTAAATGAATTGACTCATAAAATTGTTTTCTCTAATATTACTAGTTGCATTTATTGAAACAAATTGACCTTGTTTGGAAAACAAATCAAGTTAATCTTCAAATCTTGCCTTTCTCAGTGACATTGCTTTGATATTAATGATATAAACAGTCGCTCGATCACTAATCACCGTCTGTAAGACGGCCGATCTGAACACTACCGAGATCTGGAAGTAAAGCGTGATTAGTGACCATCTGCACGCTCGCCAAAAAAACTTGGAGGAAGTCTAGAACCAAGTGCAACTTTTCTGACTCTCTTCGAGGACGGGATGCTGCGACTTATTAAATCTGTGAATATTTAATTTGGAGATATGTAATAGCCTTCGCCAAGGAGCGATATTAATAGTCCTGGTGTACATGTTCTTTTTCAAGCACAAATAAATGAATCATGCCTCCCCTGTGTAGATGTCTGAGCTCCTCGGCAAACATCTGTGGCGTAAATTAGAGCGCCTCCGCAGACTCCCCGAGTCCCGGACACAAACAGTAACGCGCTCTAGGATGACTTTGAGAGGCGAGGATGTTTATCTGCTAACTTAGAGAACACACACACACATTCACACATATATATATATATATATATATATATATATAAACTGTAGTTGTTTAGTGGCATTTGGTTTAATTACAGGATATCAGGAGGTGGAACATGATGTACAATGAGAATATCCCTCGTTATGGAATAATCCGTGGTTTCAGGAGAAATGAGCACCCGCTGTCTCAGAACTCAGTAGCAGACTCTGCAATTCATTTACTCCACATTTTGAGTTATGTGTGTGTCATAAACCGGATACGAATACATTCTTCACGTTATTTATATGGAAAATGTTTTCTTGTGTCCGTGTTTAGCATTGAGTGTCTTTGTCATGTCTCACTCCACAGTGGTGCTTAATATGAAGCTCGTAGGAAAATCAGGACTCTGTAGTGTTTTAGAAGTATTTCTGTTTTTCACTAGCCTTCTAGGAGTGATATATTCCCGGAAAAGTTCCCAAAAATCAAAATATGAGTAAGGTTTTCTCCACACAAATGTTTGTATCTTCAAAGTAAATGTCGATCTTAAACCCATTTCTGCTCTCTGAGATGCTCCAAGTGCTTGTTCATCTAAAAAGCAGATCTCAAATTTTATCTTCAACCAGTAACATTCTGTGTAAGATTATCCAACAGACACAGTGAAAGCCAACAGACTCATTTAAGATCAGACTCACAGCCTGAACAATCATTTGTTTCATTATAACTGATTTAAAATGTCCCAGAAGTCCATTTCCATTCCACCATCACAAAGAAATTAAAAGCTGAAAATTGGAACCCCAAAACAGGTACAAATTCTTTTTTTTTTTTTTGCCCTCTGCTGAAGAGTTACTTATTTAATTATAATCAAAGCAAAAAGGACCAAGAAGCCACACAGAAAAGGAGTTGGTTTTGCTGAACGAGGTTTGAGTCGTTTTGGAACTTTGAGGTTGTAGAAGCTATCTCTAATTAGATTAATCTGATTTACTAATTTATCTAGTTTGTCCATCATTTAAAAAAAAAATATTACAGACATCTCACTGGTAACTGAGTCACTGGGTGTGCCTCAACTGGGTGTTGTCATGGTAACAGACTTCTGTTACTATTGGGGGCATTAGGTCAAGTGGTTAAAGCTTTGGGTTGTTGATTGGGGTTCAAGCCCCAGCACTGACAAGCCCCTGAACAAGGCCCTCAACCCCCCTGCTCCAGGGGCGCTGCATCATAGCTGACCCTGTGACCCTGACCCTCCAAGGATGGGATATACAAAGAAAGAATTTCACTGTGCAGTAATGTAGATGTGATAAATAAAGGCTACTTCCCTACTTATTACTATTCGTTTGTACAGCGTTGGTGCTACAGTAATTAATTGATAATTATCCAAACCCACTATGTTCATTCTTTGTGTTTTGGGATGTTTAACTGTAGCAGCAGTCCATGTAGCAGTGTCCTCAATCCCATGTCACACGGAGCCACACAGCATGGCCCTCCGCTTGCATAAGCACTTGCATCAGTCACTCAGGAAAGGCTGTAATGCAGCCTGCATGTGAAACTTGAGCTTCTATTTCCCCATGAAAGGCCAAAGTGGAATATATGAATACATTCTTATGGGTAAAAACCTTCATGTTTTGGCCCAGAAACTGGATAATAAGCATTTCCCTAGAGGCAGCTGACCTCTAGATTGAACCCGTAGACAGGTTCTCCACTCTGGATCAATGAGTGTCCTACAGTATCTCCTCGGCCAGATAACAAGGCATTTCGCTCCAGATGTCACTGTGTGCATTAGCGATGGCACATTTGCACTTCATTTTGAGTCGTATAACACAAAGAGATTCAGAATTCTCGTGTCTGTTTCTGCACTTTTCAGACACATTCAGAATCATGTGACTAAAGAGGCTGGTGTGCACTGGGGGAGATGACGACTTGCCTTCAAATCAGGTGATCGGAATTCGCTGGACATTGCAGTGCCTTGCATAAAACTTTTTCACATTTTTATGTTATAACCTGGAACTGAACTGGACATCCTTGGGTCATAAATCTTTACAAAATCAGCCTGTAGTATTAAAGGACGGAAATCAATATAGTTCACGAGAATATTTATAAAATTTAAAAAAATACACTATATTGCCAAAAGTATTCGCTCACCTGCCTTGACTCGCATATGAACTTAAGTGACATCCCATTCCTAATCCATAGGGTTCAATATGACGTCGGTCCACCCTTTGCAGCTATAACAGCTTCAACTCTTCTGGGAAGGCTGTCCACAAGGTTTAGGAGTGTGTTTATGGGAATTTTTGACCATTCTTCCAGAAGCGCATTTGTGAGGTCACACACTGATGTTGGACGAGAAGGCCTGGCTCTCAGTCTCTGCTCTAATTCATCCCAAAGGTGTTCTATCAGGTTGAGGTCAGGTTGAGGTGCAGGCCAGTCAAGTTCATCCACACCAGACTCTGTCATCCATGTCTTTATGGACCTTGCTTTGTGCACTGGTACACAGTCATGTTGGAAGAGGAAGGGGCCAGCTCCAAACTGTTCCCACAAAGTTGGGAGCATGGAATTGTCCAAAATGTCTTGGTATGCTGAAGCATTCAGAGTTCCTTTCACTGGAACTAAGGGGCCAAGCCCAGCTCCTGAAAAACAACCCCACACCATAATCCCCCCTCCACCAAACTTTACACTTGGCACAATGCAGTCAGACAAGTACCGTTCTCCTGGCAACCGCCAAACCCAGACTCATCCATCAGATTGCCAGATGGAGAAGCGCGATTCTTCACTCCAGAGAACGCGTCTCCACTGCTCTAGAGTCCAGTGGCGGCGTGCTTTACACCACTGCATCCGACGCTTTGCATTGCACTTGGTGATGTATGGCTTGGATGCAGCTGCTCGGCCATGGAAACCCATTCCATGAAGCTCTCTGCGCACTGTTCTTGAGCTAATCTGAAGGCCACATGAAGTTTGGAGGTCTGTAGCGATTGACTCTGCAGAAAGTTGGCGACCTCTTCGCACTATGCGCCTCAGCATCCGCTGACCCCGCTCCGTCAGTTTACGTGGCCTACCACTTCGTGGCTGAGTTGCTGTCGTTCCCAAACACTTCCACGTTCTTATAATACAGCTGACAGTTGACTGTGGAATATTTAGGAGCGAGGAAATTTCACGACTGGATTTGTTGCACAGGTGGCATCCTATCACAGTTCCACGCTGGAATTCACTGAGCTCCTGAGAGCGACCCATTCTTTCACAAATGTTTGTAAAAACAGTCTGCATGCCTAGGTGCTTGATTTTATACACCTGTGGCCATGGAAGTGATTGGAACACCTGATTCTGATTATTTGGATGGGTGAGTGAATACTTTTGGCAATATAGTGTATATATGCCCCGTTGGTGTGAAACTCATTAATAAATTGTGTTGCAGACAGTTACCCTCTGCTCTGGAAAGTGGCAGAATTATCAAAATGGAGTTTAACCTGTGTGAATCAGGCATAACATTATGACCACCTGCCTAATATTGGTGTTGGTCCACATTTTGCTGCCAAAACAGCCCTGACCCGTCCTGCACTGTGTATTCTGACCCCTTTCTATCAGAACCAGCATTAACTTCTTCAGCAGTTTGATCAACAGTAGCTCGTCTGTTGGATCGGATCACACGGGCCAGCCTTCGCTCCCCACGTACATCAATGAGCCTTGACCACCCATGACGCTGTCGCTGGTTCACCACTGTTCCTTCCTTGGACCACTTTTGATAGATACTGACCACTGCAGACCGGGAACACCCCACAATAGCTGCAGTTTTGGAGATGCTCTGATCCAGTGGTCTAGACATCACAATTTGGCCCTTCATCAAACTCAAAGCTCAAATACTTATACTTGTCCATTTTTCCTGCTTCTAACACATCAACTTTGAGGACAAAATGTTCACTTGCTGCCTAATATATCCCACCCACTAACAGGTGCCATGATGAGGAGATCATCAGTCATATTCACTTCACCTGTCCCTGCCCTTTAGTCTCAATATAAATCTTAGACGTACTCACAATTTCCCAGAACACATCTAAATATGGGGCAGTAGTAGCTCAAGTGGTTAAGGCTCTGGATTTTTGATTGGAAGATTGTGGCTCAAGCCCCAGCACCACCAAGCTGACACTGTTAGGCCCTCAACCTCCATCACCCCACATACAATAATTCAGAATTTGGTTATGAAAGACAAAAACACCTGTTAGAGAAGATACATTAATCAAAATGGTAAGAATACGGTGCATCTATGCCAGAGGAAGTGATTCAATGAGACTAAGAGGCTGAAGGTAACTGTTACCTCGATGCTGCCACCACCATGCATCACAGTGAGGATGATGATGTCTGGATAAAGCCATTCAACTACTATGATATCTGAAGGTTGAAGTCGAACTGATTCCAGGGTTTCATACCATCAATAGTGAATCTTTCATCAATCACAGCTTTTATAGGGCATCTTTATGTTATTGTTTCTCAGACCCTATTGATTTTTTCATCTGATTTCAATATGATGATAGTTTTGTGTGGACTCATGCCATATAATCCCAATTAAGTCCAATACAAAGTGTGAAAAAGTTCAGTATTTATGTAAGACCCTGTAAGGATTATAGATCAAGCCATAAATCTTTTGTTTCTAAGAATTTGCTCTTGGCAGTTTCTCGGATCAGGAACAATATCCAAGCTCATAAAGAGAGCAAAATCTACAGCTTATAGGATTAGCAACAGGCTAATAAAAAGACAACAACATCCTCTAAGAACGCAGGGCTTATGTGATTTACTCGACTCAAATTAGCCCAGAATTTGCTGACTGAATGCATTAAAGGCCCAGATGTGTGTGCTGCTGTATGATGCAATTAAGCATTTAACATCCTAACATGCTCTGAAGACTTGTGTCTGAGATCCTGAGCAGGATGAGTTGAGCTTGATTTTTGATTAATATTGCAGGAGGAAATCTGAATAGGAAACGAGAGCACTCAGTTCAGGAACAGCTCACCGTTAGCCACGCCCACTCGCAGGCCCCAACTTACTCAGAACAGGTCACTCAAATGTAATTCATTGATTTTAGTAAACTTTCTGGGTGCACCTCAATCCACTCTGTAGCTCCCTAGGTAATGAACCAGTATACAGTGTATGTGAGTTGAGGTGATGGTAAGGATCCTGACTCACTCCACATTGAGACAGTGATAAATTCCGGTGATGTAACCTTATTACCTCATCATTCAGCATAAAAATACAAACATACCAAATAAATAAAAAGGCTGAATAATAATAATAATAATAATAATAATAATAATAATAATAATAATAATAATAATAATAATAATATTACAAATAAATAAATAATAATAATATTACAAATAAATAAATAATAATAATATTAAAATGTAAAACATTTGCTCATCATTTTAGTGCTACAACATCCAGAACAAGCATTCGTACACAAAGTCAGCTAAAAAAAGAAGAAAAAAAATCAGTTAATTTAACCCCACCCCCACCCCCCACCCCCCCAGTGAATTTGAAGGATTTTGTGATAGACATTGAGACGGAACTCAACTCCCTGAGGAGCATCCTAAATAGTTAACTAGAGAGCTGATTGAGATGCAGCCTGTGTATTGATGTACATCTCTGTTGGTTTCTTTCTTTGCCCATCATAGTTTTCATAGAGACAACATTCCAAAAGTAATGGCACCCATTTCATCGTAGATGTAGTTTCTATCATTTGTAATTACTCTCCTATATAGAATTATTTTATTTTTTTAATGGAGAAATAAGCTTCTCTTCATGTAGAAGTACTGAGGTACAGAACCCTGAGGAACTACTTCTTATTACTTTATCATTATTATTATTATAAATTTTGTATTGAAAACTGTTCTCCTTTCTCTGTGTGTTAATATTAATCATGCATGATATTAACATCCAAAACACCAGTCGCAGTCCATAACATCGCCCTGGCCGAGCTTCTGATTCAGCTGGCCACGTACTGTCCATCCGAGGCCACGTAGATCAGGACTTGTTCGGCAAAGCGCATAAAACAAAAGCGGACAAATGGCTTCACAATGAAAACATGCTGCAAAGATGTGGTAGAAGAAGCTTTTCTCTCGTCTCCTGCCTCCGTTGATTGTTCAGCTGAGGTACGGTTCTGCTTGCCAGGCCTCCAGGGTAATTTGTATTGATTTGTTTCGTTTCCACTCTGCAGCTCAGGAATAAATTTTCCGCTGGCCCTGCTCTCCTCAGCAGAAGAACCTAGTGCTCTTATATCACTGTCTTACTTGCACATGTATAAATTTAAGACGTCTTAATATTGCATAAGAACATAAAACACGGAAAGGAACGATGTGTCACGTCAAGTTACAGACTAATGGAGACAGAGCGACTAATGTGACGCTATTTAAAACTGCGTATTATTCACATTGCGGTGTTTCGTCTGCGAGCCTGATTATCATCCAGGTTGTGATCATGATGTGTTTCAGGGATATGGAGGACTGAATGCTGAAAAGGATCACAGGGCTCATTCAGCGCCATTCGGTTTTAATATTGAAATTCGTTTTTTGTTAATTAATTCCTCACTAAGACTGAAATGATCAGATGCTGTGGGTGTGGCCTTTGAGGCACAGCTGGACTTCTCAGTAACACTACATACACAGAAGAACAAAGTAAAAAGGGACTATTTATTTATTTATTTATTTATTTATTTATTTATTTATTTATTTATTTATTTATTTATTTATTTATTTTGCATTTTAATATTTTATTATAAGTGACACAGAGCTGTGATTTCAACAGCATTTGGACTGAGATTTCGACAGCACTAGCTAGCATGTCTAAGGTGTGTGTATACACTTACACACATACATACTCTACAATAGATTTCCAGTGTTCTCTGCAGAAACTGTAGCAGACTTCAAGACCTCAAAAGCATCACTCATCACCCTTATATAGTTGGGTTTGGAGGAGCAAGAGGTGAAACAAGACATGACTCTGAGGCAGATGAGTCTGGTTTCTCATTTACATTTGGCAAACACCCTGTGACGATGGGGCACACTGCCGCGCGCATACAGAAGAAAACCGCTCTTCGCCCCCTCTCCCAGCCTTCAAAACATGAGCAGCGGCGGTTCAGCACCCCGGATAGCGGCACCGTCATAGAGCTGAGGAAGATCAGCACCATGGCCAGCGCCGCTAAATTAGAGCGCAGGGCGGAGCAGGGGAAAGTGCGGCAAAAAGGCGCTGGACCAATCAGGAGCGCCGTTGAACTCTTCACCCTCCGGCAGAAGGGCACAGTGGAGAACCAGGCCTCACTGGCCACACAGCATAAAGTCTATGTCTTGCTGGTCTGATGAGTACTGTATGGTCTTTTTCCAGATGCTTCAGAGTGCTATCAGCTCTCTGTGGGATCAGCAAAGCTCTGCCTTGCTCCAGAACCAACACTGCCCAACTGCTGCTAACTCCAGCCTTGTATAGGATTGCTATTTTGTAGGTACTCTTTCAGGAATGGCCAGCCTTAGTTAACTCTCTTTTCTTTTTCTCTTGTCTAAATTCTTCTACCACTTTTCTACATTCTCTCAATGGTTTTTCCTAATGAGGTCTCAGGGAGTTTTTCCTCATCTCTGTGTATAATTTCCATCCAGAATTTAAATATTCTTATGAAGCCGCCTTTGTGAGTGCTGACTCAAACAAAATCTTTGTTCTAAGCAATAAATTGTTCTTTAGATATAATAGTAAAACACTCCGGGTGGATTTCCAGCAAGAAGACGAGAACTAGCAGTAAGAACTGAGGAACTGACTCCCTAAATGCAGAAGCCATTAAACACACACACATCAGGATTCACAATGAAAACCTGACTTTTGTGTTATTTCTTCTGATGTAACACAAACCCACTCCAAACCCTGTTATCACTGAATCTGTGTCTGAGCCCTGGGCATCACATGTACTGCACATTTTATGCGTGTTTTCACTGTTCTAGCTCACTGTATGACTCAAAAAACTAGTGAGTCTAGTTTGAATCCTCATGCGCTTGAAGGCCTGGAGAATAAAAACAGTGTTTGAGGGAAATGTAAAAATATCTGAACCTAGAAGTAGAAGATGGCTGGACTTCACACTGTGAAATAGTTTTGTTTCTGGTGTTATATATCAAGTCTCATCACCCTGCTTTTTTACCCCCGGGGTAAAGAAGCATTTCTCTACAGGTGTAATGTAGAAGCAGGGTTATGAAGCACAGCTGTTTCTCCCGGGGGTTATGAAACTCTGCTCCAGCTTTTACTCTGTTAACTCCACATCACGCTGTACAGAGTGAAATGATGCGCTGTTAGAATGTTATGGCTGGTTGCTTAGCAACAGTCTCAGAAACTGATCGATGCATGAAAACGTTACATCAGGTGAAAACCAGGATGTAGCGACACTTAAACATGTAAAAACGGCTCATTAGATAGAGTCAGGTGGCAAAACACTGAACTTCACAGAAGTAGCTAGGAGGAAATACGTCACACTGAAAAATAAACAGAAGTTGAACGTCTGATCGACTAGACAACAAACTAAAACAGAGCAAAAAAAGATGATGAAGCTGTGAAAGATAACAGAAGCTGCTCGGGTTCAGAAGCACAAAACGTTTTCCTCGCTGAAAAAAGTGAAAGCGTGAGACGAGTCGTTATTTAAAGTGCTCGCATGCTGGATTTATCCAATCAGAGCTGTTGATATGTGAATATACAAATCAGCAGAAGGTGAAGGCGGGGTTTAGGAATGTAGAGTGTGAAACAAGGGCAGATTGTAAAGAGCCAGGATTCAGTGTTAACCCCGGGGAAAGGAGGAGCAGTGTGAAACCTCTAACTACATAAACCCAGAATAATGTTTACTCAGAGGTTACACTCGCACAGGGAAATATCTCACATGTAGTTGATATAATGGGTTTCGGGACAAATGGTCCAATATCATGTGTCTGTCTAGTAATGGAATAACACACAGTCTTTCTGTTATTGGAAAAGAATCAATTTCAAGGTGGTTCTTCATCCTGCAATGCTTTCATCGATTGACTCCTTTAACAATACACTATAATATAAACCTGCTCAGAATTCCACATTAAATCAATGAGAACATTAATTCTATCAAGTGGAGTCATTCTCCCTCTGGTCCTTCAGTCACACTCGGGCTCTCCTGAGTAATCTCTATTAATTTCTTCCCTTTTCTGTCTTTATTTCAGGAAGAAATCCATCCCTGATTCACTCCTCCAGGTAGGTTGGCTATCCAGCCTCAGACTCATATGCGCACATGTACAGATATAAATATCGTAATATTGCGTAAGAATGAAACGCTAGCGAGGACGTTGCGTCACGTCATGGCAAGAAAAAGAACGGAAACTCACAGGCTGTGAGACAACAACGGGAAAAAAAGAGGTTATTTCAGTTGCTCGTTTTTTTTTCGCACGGCGCTATCTTTGAGCCGCGGATTTGACGTGGAGGCGTTTAGCGTCTGACATTTAGAAGAGATTTCTCTCACTGATACCTGCTGCACCTGTGTGCCGCCGTCCTCCTCCACAAACACCGCACTGTGTCGCTTTCAATCCCAGACAGAGATGAGCACATGTGATGGCTTCATTTTGTTTTAAAGGCACGGTCTTTTGACTAATGAATCTGACTTCTCAGCAAATTCTCCCTGGCTGTGCTTAAAGCAGTAAAACCGAGCGTACTGCACGCACCACTTCTCCCTGATACACTGCTTAATGGAGGCGAAGACTCCTGACGACTGCTGCTGCTGCTGCTGATGATGATGGTGATGGTGATGGTGATGGTGATGATGATGAAGATGATGAGAAATCCCCCAAAAAATAGAGTGCACCAAAATCAAGACCAAATGCAAACTTCAATCAATCAATCAATCAATCAATCAATCAATCAATCAGTCTGTCTGTCTGTCTGTCTATCTATCTATCTTAAATTCTGTAATGTTTTAAGAACAAAAGCCAAAGTCATCATCTGCATAATAAACATGTGATTTCATAATATTCATAATGTGGCTCTGTTCACCTTAGTAAGTTGTACAAATAGAAATATTCACACACACACACACACACACACACACACAAAGATAGATAGATAGATAGATAGATAGATAGATAGATAGATAGATAGATAGATAGATAGATAGATAGATAGATAGATAGATAGATAGATAGATAGATAGATAGAGAGCAATAGAGAGAGAGAGAGAGAGAGAGAGAGAGAGCTATATGAACAGAGAGAGAGAGAGAGAGAGAGAGAGAGAGAGGTGTATGAACAGAGAGAGAGAGAGAGAGAGAGAGAGAGAGAGAGAGAGAGTTGAGTCATCAGTGGAGAAACTGCTATAGAAACTTCCGGTGGTTTTGCAGGACACTTGAGAGCAGATGGACGGATGGTTCCACCCACAGAAGCGGTTAACACTGATCACGGTCTCTGTGACAGGGTGTGTAGGAGGACACGCTTCATCATTTACCAGCAACTTACAAACTTACTTCTCTCATATCTCTCACTTATCTCTCTCTCTCTCTCTCAAAAACCGGATTAGACACTACTTGACAGTGGATACAGAAAACAACAGGGAGTTGCTTTAGAGATGTGACATCACACTGTGAAAGAGGAAGTACAATGATACGTGTAAAAGAATCATGCATAAATAAATCAATCATGTGCAAAAGAATCACATGTGCAAACAAATGAATCATGTGTAAAAGAATCATGCACAAATACATAAATCATGTGTATAAGAATCATGCACAAATAAATGAATCATGTGCAATAGAAGCATGTGCAAATAAATGAATCATGTGTAAAAGAAGCATGTGCAAATAAATGAATCATGTGTAAAAGAAGCATGTGCAAATAAATGAATCATGTGTAAAAGAAGCATGTGCAAATAAATGAATCATGTGTAAAAGAAGCATGTGCAAATAAATGAATCATGTGTAAAAGAAGCATGTGCAAATAAATCAATCATGTGCAAAAGAATCACATGTGCAAACAAATGAATCATGTGTAAAAGAATCATGCACAAATACATAAATCATGTGTATAAGAATCATGCACAAATAAATGAATCATGTGTAAAAGAAGCATGTGCAAATAAATGAATCATGTGTAAAAGAAGCATGTGCAAATAAATGAATCATGTGTAAAAGAAGCATGTGCAAATAAATGAATCATGTGTAAAAGAAGCATGTGCAAATAAATGAATCATGTGTAAAAGAAGCATGTGCAAATAAATGAATCATGTGTAAAAGAAGCATGTGCAAATAAATGAATCATGTGTAATCACAAAAGAAATGCAATGTTTACAAGAATCATATGTGAAACTAAACAAGAAAACAAGAATCAATCAGAATAAAAGAATCAAATGAATCATTGTGCTTATCATGTGCAAGTAAATGAATCATGTGTGAAAGAATAGCATATATATCATTATAGAAAATGATAATCTTTGTCAAATTGCTGTAACATCAGAGGAAGAAAAATAAAGAATCATGTGTAAAAGAATCATGCACAAATAAATGAATCATGTGTAAAAGAACCGGCACAAATAAATGAATCATGTGTAAAAGAATCATGTGCAAATAAATGAATCGTGTGAAACTTAACAAGAAAACAAGAATCAATCAGAATCAAAAGAATCAAATGAATCATTACACTTAACGTGTGCAAATAAATGAATCATGTGTGAAAAAATTGTCCTTATAGAAAATGATGATCTTTGTCAAATTGCTGTAACATCAGAGGAAGAAAAAACTTCATGTGGTTATTGTTTATAACCGTGCTTTATTCCAGCACTCAGTTGAATAATAAACTAACGCAGAGTAAACAACATTAAAGCGACAGTGTTGGATGTTGCCGCCGCTCTCCCCAGCACTCCTTCACTGGTGATGAACACGTTCACATTATAGGAGCGTTTAGTTTGGAGTCGTATCGTGATGCAGAAGCGGCAGCGTCAGCACACTGCTAGCCGAAACAGATGTCTAAGGTTAACACGTATGACATGATTTATAGAGTCAAAATGGCCGCCTTTAATAGCCTTCACCTTCCTCTGTGTCCTCTATTAAAAGTGTGTTTAATTATCCTTCACAGCGCGTCTGGGTCATACAGGGAGAGAAACCAAACGCTCTATTCATGGAAATATCGCTAACAAGCTACAGATCAGGAATGTGAGCAAGTGATGAGCTCGTTATTCCCTCCTGCTGGATCGATAGCACATCAGTAGCACATCAGTACAACACACACACACACATACACACACACACATACTCCAGGTACTGAAGGAAGCTCCTGGGATCACAGCAAGGGAGGGAATTAGCCCAGTAGATGAAGCTCCATCAGACAGATGTGGCGTAATAACGGCGTGGTGTTTGAGTAAACATGAGTAAACTCATCAGCTCTGATGAGAGGGAAATTGTTTAGACGATAAATTCAATTAGGGCGCTTTTCATTTTTTGGTGTTTCCACAGAAAAAGGATTAGCCGACTATGTGTGTGTAAGACAAATCGCCTACAAATGCCCTTCAAGTACCTGGATGATGCATTTATTCACTCCTTGTTTGTTGTTTTGTTTAACCGAGTTCTGCTTTGCTATGTTTTGTTTGTTTTGTTTTGTTCATTTGAGTTTTGCTTGCTGCTTTTTTTTTTTTTTGCTTGCACTTTTGTTGTTTTTTTGTTCTGTTGTGTTTTATACATTTTTGTTTTGTTGTTTTGTTTAGTTTAACTGAGTTTTGCTTTCTTGTGTTTTGTTTGTTTTGTTTTATTTTTGTTGTTTAATCAAGTTTTTGCTTGTATTTTCTTTGCTTGTGATTTCTTGTGCTGTGTTTTGTTCTAATGTCTTTTGTTAACTGACTTTTTGTTTGTTGTTTTGTTCTGTTTTGTGTGTTTTGTTTTGTTCATTTTAATTTTCCTTGCTGCTTTCTTTTGTTTACTTGTGTCTTTGTTGCTTTGTTCTATTGTGTTTTGTTTTCTGTGGTTTATACTTTTTTGTTTTGTTTTGTTTAGTTGAGTTCTGTTTTGCTGTGTTTTGTTAGTTTTGTTTCGTGTTGTTTATTATTATTTAAACAAGTATTTGCTTATGTTTTCTTCGTTCTTAGAACGTTTCGTTCTAATGTCTTTTGTTGCTTTGTTCTGTTTAACTGACTTTTGTTTGTTGTTTTGTTTTGTTTAAGTTCTGCTTTGCTGTGTTTTGTTTGTTTTGTTTTGTTCATTTCAGTTTAGCTTGCTGCTTTCTTTTGTTTGCTTGTGTCTTTGTTGGTTTTTTGTTTGTTCTATTGTGTTTTGTTTGTCGTGGTTTGTACTTTTTTGTTTTGTTGTTTTGTTTTGTTTTGTTTAGTTGAGTTCTGCTTTGCTGTGTTTTTTGTTTTGTTGTGTGTTGTTTTGTTTTATTTAAGCGGGTTCTGAATTGCTCTATCTCATTTTGTGTTAGGTTGCGTTTTGTTCTAATGTGCTTTGTTTGTGTTGTTGTTTTGTTCTGTTTTATTGAGGGTTTTTTTGCATTGTTTTGTTTAACTGAGTTCTGCTTTAATGTGGTTTGTTTGCTTTGTTTTGTTTTATTAAGTTTTGGTGTTTGTTGTTTTGTTTTAAAAGTTCTGCATTGCTGTATTTTGTTTCGTGTGCTTGTGTTTTGTTGTGTTTTGTTCTAATGGGTTGTTTATGTTTAGTTGCTTTTTTAGTTTTCATTTATGATTGTTGTGCCTTGTTTTATTTTGTTTAATTAAGTTCTGCTTTGCTGTGTTTTGTTTGTTTTGTTTTGTTTTTAATTGAGTTTTGTTTTGGTGTTTTGTTTATGCTGTTTATTTTTTACTGAGTTTTGTTGTGTGCTGTTTTGTTTTACTTAATTAAGGTATGCATTGCTTTAATATGTTTTGTTTGCTTGTGTTTTGTTCTAATGGGTTTTGTTTGTGTTTTGTTGTTTTGTTTAGTTTTATTCATGTTTGTTGTGTTTTGTTTGCTTGTGTTTCTTTTGTGTGTTGGTTTGTTCTAAATTGTATCTTGTGTTTTGTTTTGTTTTGTTTGCTTGTTTAGACAATGCTGAACACATCCTGTAAATAACAGAGTTCTTTGTGTGAATTTTAATTACTGAACTTTTTAATTACTTTTTAATTAATTAATTGAATGTACTCATGAACTCATGAAGGAGTTTACACACTGTGCTAGTTATGAAGGGTTTCACTTCTGAAATGAAATAATGAAGCATCAGGAATGTTTCTGGAAACCCTCTTGCGAGTCCTGCCTCTTTGTTCAGCTGTATTTATCTTCACCTGAGCTTTTCCACTGACCACATGGCAGGACGATGGCGAGAAGGACACGCTCAGCAGCTCAGGACGCTACTGGAGACGAGGTCAGGAGCTTTCAGTATTTCACAGCGGTTAAGTTCTCAGCCTCCAGAAGCAGCAGCTCTGCTGTAACACCACACGTAACACATCTGCTTAAATCCCCCTAAACGCTTCCTATTGAGTCAGTGATGATTAATAAGTGTGTAATAACTCTATAATCTCATCACTGATCCCGGGAATGGAGTTAAAGCGTGTGACGAGCAATCCTTCCTCGGCCGCTTTGACAATTAGCGGCGTCCGGATGGGAGGAGCGGTGATGGATGGCTCCAGCGTTTGCCATTAATAAAGCAGCTCCAATGCAGAGTCGCAGCACATGCAAGAGAAAAAGCTTATTATTCATCATTACGCTCTGGGATTTAATGGAGGGGGGGGGGACCTCAGAAAAAGACTGTTTTCGTCTGTTATTGGTATTTATTTCAATTAAATATTTTCAGAGTTGTGCATTTGTACTATTTGTCAGCTCTATTAATTATGCTTTTAGAGGCAGAGCAGATTATCCAGCACCGTTACGGCGCAATTCATCAAAGAAAGCAGGGTTTGAATGCAGATTATAAATCATGCTCGTGTGCTTTGAGCGTTAACACTTTTCTGGACGACAGGAAGCTGGAACTCAGTGTTAAAATTCACATCGCTGTTTTTACCAGGTTTTTTTTCTTTCTTTCTTCTGCCTTTTCAGAGGACAATGAGGACGTTGTATTGTAGAGTTTTGAGTTTGAGTTGTTTTTTGTTTTGTTTGGTTGGATTGTTAAAGCCAACCTTGAGACTGGATGCGAAGAAACGTGAGAGGAAAACATAAACGGAAGAAAAATACATGAAACAATACATGAAAAAGCAGAAGGAGTTTTTACTGAGCATGTGCATAGCAAGTATTTTAGCAAGTATAAAACACACAAAGCACAATTTTACACATACACTTCATTTTTTTGCCTTTCTCTCAAATAAAGCACTGTGATTAACAACCAAATTACCAGCTGTCCTCATTTCCTCGTCCACATCATCGTCCCTGTTCTTCTTCTTTCTGATTAAAATCTCTGCATTTTAAAGAAGAACTCTGCTTTACACACACTAAAGGTTTACTCACATCCAGTTCTGAGATTAAGCAATCCACATCTACAAAAGAACTTCAAGTACTCTATATAGAATTGTGGAAGAACCACACAGGAATCAGACAGTTGTTGTTGCTCTTTCGGCGGCTCCCTGCAGGTGAGGGGTCACCACAGTGGACCAACTGGACCACACAACATCTTGGCACAGGTTTTACACCGGATGCCCTTCCTATTTTTATCCAGGCTTAGGACCGGAACTGCATCTAGTGGCTGGGGTTTGGGCATTGGATGGAAATCGAACCCGGGCCTTCCGCATGGTACCTACCATTGAGCCACCAATACCCCACAGGAATCAGCCGGTAATGAAACATAAGTATTGGCACCCTTTATGACAAATAGAAGAGATAGAGAATAACCAGGATGCCTCTGACAACAATTCGACTGCATTTTATTTGTCTTCTTTTATTTTTCTTATATGCCTTGGTGTGAAAATCCCCTGTGTGTGAAAGTAGAGATAGTCTAGTTAAAATGTTACACCAGTAAAAATTTGAAATTCTACTTAAAGTACAAACTGTACTTTTTTTGTAATTAACTATTCATTAACATTCAATTAACATCTGAGAAGATCTGTCAGTCTACTCAGACATGTCTGTTAATACAAGGTCTGAGAGATGAAGATGATACAGATGTCAGTTAACTTTATTCTGAGTAGTCAAGGTGTACAAGGTGGAACATGAGACATCAGAGCAGGAATCGGAATATGAAAGACTCTTTCTTCTGTTCTACAACATGAAACAAATCCTGAAGGTGAGGTCAAGGGTGTGCGGGTGGCAGGACAGGGTTTTCTTCCATGCGTTTTTCTTTTCTTTTCATTTACACTTACATTTCTGGCATTTTGGCAGACACTTTTATCCAGAGTGATGTACAAAAGTGCTTTGAATTCTCTGACAATGAATACATTAACACTGGTTCAATAGGTCACAGACTTAGGATACCATCAGCCTAAAAACTGGCTATACATAAAATACACATACATACATAAAATACATAAAACAAACAGGGAAAATAAGAGCTAGTTTAAGTGCTTCAGGGAGAGGTAGGTCTTCATCCATCGTTTGAAGACGGTCAGTGACTCTGCTGTTCGGACATCTAGGAGAAGTTCATTCCATCACCTCGGTGCCAGAACAGAGAAGAGTCTAGATGTAGACCTACCTCTTACCCTGAGAGATGGTGGGACCAGTGGAGCAGTGATAGTAGATCTGAAGGAGCGAGGTGCAGTGTGAGGAGCAATAAGAGCTTTGATGTAAGATGGACCTGGTCCATTCTTGGTTTTGTAGGCAAGCATCAGTGTTTTGTATCTGATGCAGCTACTGGAAGCCAGTGGAGGGAACCCAGCAGTGGGGTGATGTGGGAGAATTTGGGCAGGTTGAAAACAAGTGGATCATTTGCAGTGGACTCAGAGGTAGAGCACAGTGTGCATTCAGAGGTAGACTGGCCAGTAGAGAGCTGCAGTAGTCCAGTCTCAAAATGACCAGAGACTGAACAAGCACCTGAGTAGCTGTGTGGATAGAAATGGCCAAATCCTTCTGATGTTGTACAGAAGAAACCGACATGAGCGTGTCACATTCTTTTGTTTTGTTTTGTTTTGTTTTGTTTTGTTTTGTTTTGTTTTGTTTTGTTTTGTTTTGTTTTGTTTTGTTTTGTTTTGTTTGGGTTTTGCTTTGCTGTGTTTCTTTTTTGTTTGTTTGTTTTGTTTATTCGAGTTCTGCTCTGCTGTGTTTGTTTTGTTGTTTTGTTTGGTTGAGTTTTTTGCTGTGTTTGTTTTGTTGTTTCATTTATTTGAGTTCTGTTTTGCTGTGCTATGTTTTTGTTTAGGTTTATTGAGTTCTGCTCTTTGTTGTTTTGTTTCATTGAGTTTTGTTGTGTATTGTTTTGTTTTGTTTCATTTAATCGAGTCCTGAATTGCATTTTTCATTTTGTTTGCTTGTGTTTTGTTCTAATGGGTTTTGTTTATGTTTTGATGTTTGTTGTTTTTAGTTTTGTTCAGTTAAGTTCTGCCTTGCTGTGTGCTGTTTGTGTTTTGTTTTGTAATTTGATTTGTTTTGCTTCGTTTGCTTGTCATTTTGTTACAGCCCTTCATGAAACAACAAAGTGTTTTTTGTGTAATGATTATTTTTACTCATTAACCCATGAGCGAGTTTACACATTGTGTTAACCATCAAGAAACTGTATTTAGTAAAAACTAAAAAGCTACGTTGGTCAATAATAATCCCCGCACTGTACCTCAGTTTGCTAACTGTGCTGTAATTAGACAACTGTGTTTTTATACTAGTAAAGAGAGATGTGGCATAATGTAGAGGAGTAGAAAGTAAGATACTGTATGTTACTTCAAAATGAAGTGGAGAGAAAGTAAAAAGTCTCAAAAAAATTTTATACTAAAGGAACTGAAAAAAAATTGTAAACTTGCTTCGCTTGGCATTCTACTGATGCAAAGATTTGAACGGCTCCCAGACATATGCGCAACTTAGCAGCATTAGGTTCAGCTGGCTTTGTTCGTATGCTGATGCACATTTCTTGCAAAATTTCAATTCTTAAAGGGAAAAGTTGTATGCCAAGGTTCCTGTATTATTGTGTATTGTCTCTATATTGTGTGTGTGTGTGTGTGTGTGTGTCTGTGTCTGTACATATCTATACAGTGTCATGCATTTCAGCTCTGGTGTTTTGTTTATGAAACCAGTTGACTGTGACCTGATTGTTTATTTGCTGTATCGATTGAGTTGTGAATTAGGAAAGCGTCTAGAGGACAGAGTTTTATCGGACCTGTTCGAGTCCTAATAAAACCATCAGTGAGCTGTGGGGTTTTCTCCCAACAGGCAGGACGTATTTTAGATACAGCTCTCAGTTTTATGACAGAATGTCGTAAAAAAAGAAAAAAAAATCGAGTCCTTTCCAAATGAAAGTAGCAGCTTTTATGCAGATTTAGTAGCAGTAATAAATTTAGGGAATGTGATATTTACGTCACTTTTTATCTGCAAAATAAGAGCGAGACGTCAAAGTGACTGGAAGGTTATGTGTTCAAATGTCTGGACTTCAGTCACTTCATCATTATTGGGTACAAATCAAACATGTGCAGTGTTATTATTGATCTGTGAGAGCGGAGGCCTGGGGGGATTTATTTATCACACTGTTATTTATATACATATTGATGTATTTGTTTGTTTCTTTGTTTTTTAGCACAATGTAAATTATTGGTCAATGTCATGATCCCTGATTGTTTTGCAACTCCACTAGTCAAAGTAATAGACTATTACAGTTAAATTGGCCATAAAACTCAGAGAGGTGGATAGTGTTCATTCATCCATCCATCCATGCATCTCCATTCATCCATCCTTCCTTCCATAAATCCATCCATCTATCCATCCATCCATCCACCCATCCATCCTTCCATTATGTGGCTTGGACAAACCTTTGGTCCTAACTTTGTGTTGTTCTTGTGTTTGATCTTTATGTTGTATGTTTATGTAGCACCAGGTCCTGGAGAAACCTTGTTTCATTTCACTATGTACTGCATCAGCTATATGTGGTTGAAATGACAATAAAGCTTCTTGAATCTTGAATCTTGAATTGAATCCATCCATCCATGCATCTCCATTCATCCATCCTTCCTCCCATCCATCCATCCATCCATCCATCCTTTCTTCCATCCATCCTTCCATTCATTCATTCATTCATTCATTCATTCATCCTTCCATCCATCCATCCATCCATCCATCCATCCATCCATCCATCCATCCTTTCTTCCATCCATCCTTCCATTCATTCATTCATTCATTCATTCATTCATCCTTCCATCCATCCATCCATCCATCCATCCAATCATCTGTCCATCTATCCATTTTCTGTAGTGTTTATTCTACAAAGGGTCACAAAAAGATAAAAAGTCTATCAAGGCTTGTCTACACATAGACACACACACACACACACTATGCTTAGGGACAGATGCCGAACATCACTGAGAAGGGATTGGTTTAAATCCAGCTCGAGTTAAACAGGACTCAGGTGCAGTCAGTAATCAGGCTGACAGAATGGATGGATTTGAATTTGCGTGAATGATTCAGAAACACAATGAAAATTTCAAACACCTTGTTCCACACGCAGCTTGCATTTTCACTGCTTCATTTCAATCCACTTACAGCAGTCACAAGCCTGTTATAGGGCTGAGAAGGAAGTAGGTCATATTCCTCCATGCTGCTAGGGGCACTAGAGTGCTTTAGTCATTGTGTGTGTGTGTGTGTGTGTGTCCTAAAACCAGGAAATGAGTCAGCATTTTAGCACTTCCTGTTCTGAAATCAGTGGGTTTTTTAAATGGGATTTTGAGTAAATGCCTTAAGTAAAATCTGAGTTATTTACAAGTTTTACTCTTTAACATTAAATACATCAGTGATACCTCACATGTGATTCTTTAAGCATTTACATAAACAAATGTACGATCATCTATAAACTTTTATCTGTTTATTCACTATTCACTTCCATCCATCAGTCCATCCATCCATCCATCCATGTGTCCATCCATGCGTCCATCCATCCGTCCGTCTTTCCTTCCATCCATTCATCCATCCATCCATCCTTTCATCTGTCCATCCATCCCTCCATCTGTCCATCCATCCATCCATCAATCTATATATCCATCCATCCATGCCTCCATCCGTTCATCCAGCCATCCATCCATCCATCCGTCCTTCCATCCATCCTTCCACCCATCCATCCTTTCATTGATTCATCCATCCATCCCTCCATCTATCCATCCATCCATCCATCCATCCATCCATCAATCCATATATCCATCCATCCATGCCTCCATCCATCAATCCATCCATCCATCCTTCCTTCCATCCACCCATCCTTCCATCCAGCCATCCATCCTTCCACCCATCTGTTTGTCCGTCCATCCATCCATCCTTTTATCGATTCATCCATCCATCCCTCTATCTGTCCATCCATCTATCAATCCATATATCTATCCATCCATGCCTCCATTCATTCATTCATCCACCCATCCATCCATCCATCCATCCATCCATTCATCTATTCATCCATCCATACCTCCATCCATCCATAAATACATATAAAAGGCTTTGAGTTATTTTAAGTTTTATTCTACAACATAAAATACATCAGTAATACCTCACCTGTAATTTTTTTTAAGCATTTACACACAAAGTCCATTAATTGTAGTCTATTAATAGTTTTATTTGATTTGATTCATCCATCCATCCATCCATCCATATGTTTATCCATCCATCCATCCATCCATCCATATATTCATCTATCCATCCATCTATTCATCCTTTCATCCATCCATCCATGCTTCCCTCTATCCATCGATGCTTTCATCTATCCATTAATGCCTATAATAATGTCTGAGTTATGTTTATACCGTATAAAAGTTTTATTCTACAACATAAAATACATCAGTCCATCCATGTGTCCATCACCTGTTATGTTAACTTGAACATTTCACTTTTTTTATATTTAGAGAAATGTACGATCATCTATAAACTTTTATCTGTTTATTCACAGCTTTGCATTTTGTTTTTGTTGTTTGCACTGATAATTACGGTTATTTTTATATTCAAATCCTACGTAAAAGCCATCCGACCTTTTCTTCGATTTTATCTTTAAAGTGCTGATAACTCAGTTATTCACTGTGAATCCTAGGCTGGTTTCCCATCACTGGGTTTAGTATTTGCGAGGTGTTTGATTGTGCTTGTCAGGACAGATGCAGGATCAGTGGGGAAACAGGCTAAGAGCTCACTTGGAGCAGAAAGCAGATGGCTGTTCGAGTCGGTTCGATACGAGGTGTCAGGAAGTCTCTTCTCAAAGACCACCGGCGATGTCTGATGATCCAGAGACGGTTTGACGCTCCGGTTCTTCCCTCTCTGTCCTCATTCGCACGGCTGTCAGTTTATTAGTTACTGAATCAGAATGCTTAATGAAGGGGTGACACTGTGAGTGCTTTACAAAAAGAGAGAATGGAATAGAGAGAGAGAGAGAGAGAGAGAGAGAGAGAGAGAGAGAAAGAGGGATAGAGGGAGGCCTTGAGCGTAACAGATAACCTTCATCTGCCCGTGTGGAAAAAAGATAAAAGCGTCTGATAAATGAAGAAACAGAAATGTAACATCCAGCCGATTTCCTGTCTACATCCTCATACACGGCTCATCATATCCAACCAGCCAATCATGTGCCAGCAACACAATTCATAGACACTGAAGTCACTTCTGCCTCTACAGCTTCTCTTTCACTTTTTGTTTTATATTTGATTTTTCTCTGCCGTGTCATTGTCAGGAACAGCTGGACAGTTCCCTGCCAGGCCCAGAGAGGGCGCTGGCAGGTGAACCTTGGAAGCCTGCTTCTTTGTGTGTCTTTTGTTACGCCCTTCCTATTGTTTCTATCCTGATTGTGTCACCTGTATCCCATTAGCCCTAATGTCTACCCCTATAAATAGGGATCCTTGTGTTTGTGTCCTTGTCCATGATTGTTATCTGTACCATGGTTTCTGTTGGGGTTTTGTTTGCTAGGTTCCATGTCCAAGCTAAGGTCTAGGTTTTGTTTAGTTTAGTTATCCATGCCATGTCTAGTGTTACGTTTGTTTCCCTATGTCGCGTCTTAAATGTAATAAAAGCAGTGCTTCGCTGAATCCTGCGCATGGGTCTCATTACACCGTGTGCTGGCATGCGCGCACACACCACGGGCGTCTGGGTTCGAGCCCCGCATAGGGCGGGGGTCCCAGACGTTACAGTCATTTCCTGTTTTTCTCATGTGTCATGATTAAGTTTTCAGTTCCGTACTTAAGAAGAACTGGGGAGCATGAAGCCTTTATAATTGCCACACATGCATTACAGCACACACTTTTCTTCATATATCCCAGCTGAGGAAGTTGGGGTCAGAGTGCAGGGGCCGCCAGGGGTGTCGCTAGGGCTAATCTCGAGCCCCGAATTAATTTAATTTAGCCCAAAAAGTAAATGTTGATCATTTTAGTTGACCAATATTGCCATTTATTGTGCGCGACACACACACACACACACACACACTCCAAAATACCGCGAGAGTGTGTGCTCAGATATGCTCTAGAACCGCTCTCGCGATACTTTAATGTCATACACCTATCGGTCTGCACAGCACCGCTTTCACACCATGTGACTAAAATATCTTACAGCCATTGAGCGCAACAGCAATAAAAAAAAAGTTAGACTTTTATCTGAATAATAACATTGTTGTGTTTTCTGACCATTTTAATTTTTAATGTTATCACAGTTGATAAAAGTCGGCTAACAAATGTATGTTGTGTCACAAAGGAGGCCCATTGTCTCTGATTCTGAAAACCCCTGACATAAGGACCCTTTTAAATATTATTCCATACCTAAGATGTACAAAAGCCTTAAATTAAATAAGCCTAAAGATAGATCTAAATAAAATCTAAACTGTTAAAGCACTCAGACATTACAGTCTGAACATAAT
Source organism: Hemibagrus wyckioides (assembly GCF_019097595.1). Classification (NCBI taxonomy): domain Eukaryota; kingdom Metazoa; phylum Chordata; class Actinopteri; order Siluriformes; family Bagridae; genus Hemibagrus; species Hemibagrus wyckioides. The sequence continues at coordinate 22,475,149 of NC_080723.1, forward strand.
GATTTTCTATTATTCAACTAATGCAGTATTTAAGTTAAAATCCAGACATGACTTAGGTGAACAATGGACCAGAACAGACTCCATCATTCAGCTGTTCTGTCTATAGAAAAAGGAATTCTCAGCACTATAAATACTAGTATGGTAATTGACCGTCAAGTCTCAGAGATACTCTCTGATGATTCCACCCTCAAAGAAATAGGATAGAAAAGTCATCAAGAGCATGAAGTAGACAAGATACAAGCAGCAAGACAGATGAGAGATGAGAGAACAATAAGAGAAGAGAGGCTGTAAAAAAAGAAATAAAGAATAATTCATACAGCAGTGCCGGTATAAATGAGGAATAAAATAAGAGGTGCAAGTATAATATAGATTATTGTAAAATAATAATAATAAATAAGAACCTACACGACACTGCTCCACACATAAGCTGTTAAAGGGATAATACTGCATGGCATACCTGTGTGTGTGAGAAAATGTAATGAATTTAATGAACTCCTTTTTAGTACAGTGAGGAAAAAAATGATTTGATCCCCTGCTGATTTTGTACGTTTGCCCACTGAAAGAAATGATCAGTCTGTAATTTTAATGGTAGGTGTATTTGAACAGTGAGAGACAGAATAACAACAAAAAAATCCAGAAAAACACATTTCAGAAAAGTTCTACATTGATTTGCATTTAGTGAGTGAAATAAGTATTTGATCCCCTATCAATCAGAAAGATTTCTGGCTCCCAGGTGTCTTTTATACAGGTAATGAGCTGAGATTACAGTAGGAGCACTCTCGGGGAGTGCTCTTAATCTCAGCTCGTTAACTGTATGAAAGACACCTGTCCACAGAAGGAAGCAATCAATCAGATTCCAAACTCTCCATCGTGGCCAAGACCAAAGAGCTGTCCATGGATGTCAGGGAGAAGATTGTAGACCTACACAAGGCTGGAATGAGCTACAAGACCATCGCTGAGCAGCTTGGTGAGAAGGTGACAACAGTTGGTGCGATTATTCCCAAATGGAAGAAACACAAAATGACTGTCAGTCTTCCTCAGTCTGGGGCTCCATGCAAGATCTCACCTCATGGAGTTTCAATGATCATGAGAACGGCGAGGAATCAGCCCAGAATTACACTGGAGGATTTTGTCAATGATCTCAAGGCAGCTGGGACCATAGTCACCAAGAAAACAATTGGTAACACACTACGCCATGAAAGACTGAAATCCAGTAGCACCCGCAAGGCCCCCCTGCTAAAGAACATGCACATGTACAGGCTCATCTGAAGTTTGCCAGTAAACATCTGAATAATTCAGAGGTCATGTGGTCAAATGAGACCAAAATCCAGCTCTTTGGCATCAATTCAACTCGCCGTGTTTGGAGGAGGAGGAATGCTGCCTATGACTCCAAGAAGACCGTCCCCACCGTCAAACATGGAGGTGGAAACATTATGCTTTGGGGGTGTTTTTCTGCTAAGGGAAACAGGACAACTGCACCACATCAAAGGATGGACGGGGCCATGTACCGCCAAATCTTGGATGAGAACTTCCTTCCCTCAGCCAGGGCACTGAAAATGGGTCATGGATGCAAAGAGGAGTGGGCCCAAATTCCTTGAGATGTGAGATGTGTGCAAACCTGGTGGCCAACTACAAGAAATGTCTGAAGTCTGTGATTGCCAACAAGGGTTTGCCACCAAGTACTAAGTCATGTTTTGCAAAGGGGTCAAATACTTATTTCACTCAATAAAATCCAAATCAATGTATGACTTTTCTGAAATGTGTTTTTCTGGATTTTTTTGTTGTTATTCTGTCTCTCACTGTTCAGATAAACCTACCATTAAAATTACACACTGATCATTTCTTTGTCAGTGGGCAAACGTACAAAATCAGCAGGGGATCAAATCATTTTTTCCCTCACTGTAGCAATGGGAGGAGTCAGAAAAAAGATTGAATGAAATTTTATAAAGAATCATCGAGACCCCTTCTGTAAATATTACATGAGCAATAAATGTTCCTGTATTGCCAATTAGATGCAGCACATTGGTTTTGTGTGTTATTAGTCTTATGAGTCTTAGATTATGTAAAGCATCTGCTATACAAGTCCCTGTGTATGGGCTGTTGCAATAGTAACGATAATGTATTAGCACAAACCATTAACATGAACCTATAACGTTATTTAAAATAAATTCATATCTACTGACCAATCTGACTGCAGATTTCTTCTTGATAAATAATAACTACCTTGTCTTTGTAGGAATCAGGAATTAACTAGAACTTGCTTAAAAGCACAAGAGAACGAGAGGTTCAAGATTCAAGAGTTTTGTTGCAGAGTCAAACAGGAAGTTACACAGTAGAGTGAAGGTCTGCATTCCTTCTGATAAAGCACTGATAAAAAATAGGTGAAAAAAAAACTGCACAGGGGATTGTGATGAAATAATAAATCAATATTTATTTATATAATTTATATTTATATATTTATTAATAAATTAATAAACCGTGGATGGAAAAAATCAAGCGTGAAAAATTAACCAGCTAAAAATCAATTGGAAAATAAGACTCTTGCAAAAATAAATAAATAAATAAATAAATAAATAAATAAATAAATAAATAAATAAATACTACTACTACTACTACCACTAATAATAATAATAATAATAATAATAATAGTAATAATAATAATATAAAATGTTATAAATAAATAAATATAAAATGATATGAAATAAAAACTTCACAGTGATTTGTGATGCATCATTAAAAAAATCACATTTGAAAAAAATGTTTTGTGTTAAAATCTTTTTAATTAATAAATCTGAGGAAGGGGTAAATCAGAAGGGTAATCAGAAGGTTATGAGTTTAAATCCCTGGACCACCAAGCTGCCACTGCTGGGCCCCTGAGCAAGGCCCTTACCCTCTAACTGCTCAGTTTAATAAATGTAAGTCAATCTTACTGCATTTTCTTCTTATAAACCATTGATACTGTAGATACAGAGTTATAGACTAGATGAAACAGTGGATCGTGAAGGATCATGGAAATAAAGCTGGGGGGGGGGGGGCAGGTCACATGGAAAAGAAGACTCCTGATAAACAAACAAACAAACAAACAAACAAATAAATAAATAAATAAAATTCTTTCTGCATTCCTTCAGATAAACCATCAGTACTATAGATTCACATAATGTTATGTGAAGTATGACATGAAGGAAGGAAAGGAAAGAAAGGTAACGAGGAAGAAGTGAAATACTGTAAAAGTACAAAAGATGCAAAAATGTGCATTATTACAAGGTTCGGTAAGAGCAGTGTGTGTGTGTGTGTGTGTGTGTGTGTGTGTTGCTGCTCTGTTTTATTTCCCAAGCAGCTTTCTGAAGACACTGTGTGCCAGCAGATCCAACAGTTCCACAGATATGACAAGATGTTCCTGCTGTATTTGTGTTCCTCTGATTGACTCGGCTCGATCTCGGCATGAAGCGCTGCCAGCTCCCTGCTGAGCTCCTCCAAATGAAAATATGTTGAGTGTAGACTGAACGCATCCTGTCCTAGATCTGCACCAACACACTGCACCTCCTCGGCTGATTATGAGACGTCTGGGAGGACGTGTGAGGATTCTGACGTTACGCAGATAAGCAATGTTTGCTGTAACGATGCTTTGCTTTACAAAATGTTGCACAAACAATCTTCCCCATCAGGTTTAGCATTTAAATCTGTTATTATATCAGTGAGTGTGATTTTGTTTCACTTTTACAGGACTGATTTTTTATTTTTTTATGAAAAAGTCATGTTTTCTGAAAGAGAGCCACAGAAATGCACACGGTGTAGCTCCAGGAGAATTCTTACACATTCCTCCCACATTCCTCTCACATCCCGGCGTGAGAGTGTGAGGTGCATGTACGAGTTTTCGAACCCCTCCTGAACAGATGCCATCCTTCAGGACGCTGTCTCCTGAGGAGACACAAAGAACAGAAGCTGATGTGTCCCTGCATCCCAAAGCAGGACGCAGACTCCAGAGATGTTACAGAGGATGAAGGAGAGCTTTTATAACTGACAAACGTTCAGAAATAACTACAAAACCCTTCACTGATGTTTTCTTTTCACACCTTTTAATTTCACATCATAAACACTTTCAGACATTTTCTGTCTTTTACAGTCAGAACTCATTTATATTTACATCCCTTAAAGGGATCCTCACCCTCATCCTTCTCATCCTCTTCCTCCTCTTCCTCCTTCTCATCCTCATCCTCCTCCTCAATCCTCCTCCTCATTTCAAGGGTCAAGGTTTACTTTATTGTCAATACCACCATATGTGCAGACATACAGAGGAATCGAAATACTCATCCTCCTCCTTCTCCTCATCCTTCTCATCGTCCTCCTCCTCCTCAACCTCTTCCTCCCCATCCTCCTCCTCCTCAACCTTTTCCTCCTCCTCCTCATCCTCCTCCTCATCTTTCTCATCCTCCTCATCCTCCTCCCCAACCTCCTCCTACTCCTCCCCATCCTTCTCATCCTCCTCCTCATCCACCTCCTCATCCTCCTCCTCATCTTTCTCATCCTCCTCATACTCCTCCCCATCCTCCTCCTACTCCTCCCCATCCTTCTCATCCTCCTACTCATCCACCTCCTCATCCTTCTCATCCTCCTCATCCTCTTCATCCTCTTCATCCTCCTCCTCCTCCTCCTCCTCCTCCTCTTCATTCTGGTGATAATTAGTTAATTATTGGTGCTGTGTTTTCTAGAAGAGCCTGTGTTCTTATTATGTTGTGTGGTTAACACACACACACACACACACAAACAAATTTACAGTTTATTGCAGTCCCTCATTGGAGAAATTTGCATGCATTTCACACATGATCATAAGTTTTGTTCATGTGTAAAAATTCATCAAAAATTAATTGTAAAAAATATTATATGATGAAAATGAACCATGGAAACAAACATATGGGAAAAAAATGAAAAAGATTATATGTGAGAACAAATTAATTGTTTGGGGGAAAGTTAATCAATCAATTAATTAATTAAATCTTGTAAATCTTGTAATTAAAATCTTGTAATCTTGTAAAATCTTGTTAAATCTTGTAAAAATAAATGAACTGTGTATAACAATCAAATGTCAAAATGAAATATGTAAAAACAACTCATGAAAATTAATCATGGAAAAAAAAACACAACTTAAATAAAGAATGTAAAAACAATGGCAAAAAATATCACGTGATAATGAATCATGTGGGGGGAAAAAAGAAACATAAAAAATGACATGAAAGACAAATCATGAAAAAAATGTTAACCATCAGGTGTGAAAGTGACCTGACACCGGACATTCTTTCAATAATGATAAAATAAACATCTCTTATTATGTGTTGATATGGTGTAGGTTTTTGTTTGTTTGTTTATTTATTTGGTTTTAATAGAACTGAGCTGTTACTATAGAAACTATAGCGTATTAGAAGAAGAACAACATTAATAAAAACCTGTGATTTGCAGCTGCACTACTGTCAGAGCTGCTGTTCTAGAAAACTAATCAACACCTTCTGACCAGTCAGAACTCAAACTGCTGATGTAAGCAGTAGGGCCGTGTTGTGTCCCGGGTTCGAGGGGTCAGCATGGAGCTGGTTGTAGAGCAGAACCAGACTGATACTCGTAGGAGAATAAATCTCCTCAGCTGACACATGAAGTATTTCATCCACTGTGAGACAAGGAAGTGAATCCTGATGTCTCACGTTTGCTCCTCAGGGATTGTGGAGGTCAGGAGTCTCCAAAAACATGTCCACAGCAGGACTTCTGAACCACACTGCATTTAATTACTGATACGTTAAATTACTGCTATAACTTTGTTCCATGGCTCCTTTAGTCATGATTAAGTGCTTATTTACTTCTAACTAAGCCTGAATCAAGGCATGTAGTTTTATTACTATTACAGATTATTAATTTTAAGTGGTGGATCTGCACAAAATAGTCTAAGTTGGTGAAGTGAAATGAGAATATATATATATATATATATATATAATATATATAAAAAAGAATTTTTTAAAATTAAAAATCTGAAAATTGGCATGTGCACATGTATTCACCCCCTTTGCTATGAAGCCCCTCAAAAGTTCTAGCGCAACCAATTACCTTCAGAAGTCACATAATTAGTGAAATGAAGTCCACCTTTGTGCAATCTAAGTGTCACATGATATGTCAGCACCACTAAGCAAGAGGCATCACACCATGAAGACCAAGGAGCTCTCCAAATAAGTCAGGGTTGGGTTATAAAAAAATATCCAAATGTTTGATGATCCCCCGGAGCACCATCAAATCCATCATCTTCAAATGGAAAGAACATGGTACCACAACAAACCTGCCAAGAGAGGGCCGCCCACCAAAACTCACAGACCGGGCAAGGAGGGCATTAATCAGAGAGGCAGCACAGAGACCAAAGGCAACCCTGAAGGAGCTGCAGAGTTCCACAGCAGAGTCTGGTGTATCTGTGCATGGGATCACAATAAGCCGTACACTCCACAGAGCTGGGCTTTATGGAAGAGTGGCCAGAAAAAAGCCATTACTTAGTGTTAAGAATAAGAAGGCACGTTTTGAGTTTGCCAAAAGACATGTGGGCAACTCCCCAAATGTATGGAGGAAGGTGCTCTGGTCAGAAGACACTAAAATTGAACTTTTCTGTGTTAATTAATCTGTGGTCAGACTTGAAGATTGCTGTTCACAAGCGTAAACCATCCAACATGAAGGAGCTGGAGCAGTTTTGCCTTGAGGAATGGGCAAAAATTCCAGTGGCAAGATGTGGCAAGCTCATAGAGACTTATCCAAAGCGACTTGCAGCTGTAACTTGATATATCCAACAAATGTCCAACAAAATTCCCAGCAAATCCATTCTACTCTCAGCACCAGTCTAAATTCTCAGTCCCCTCGACCTTGAATGCAGGTGTCTTCATTAATACGGCAGAGGATTTGATGTCTTCTGGCTCAGGTGATGATCTAATTATGTTATTGGAGCAGGATGCAGATGAACACTGGCACCTCGCCTCAAGACAGCTCTGAAAATCAGATCAAGATCTCAAATCCCTGATCCTGTGATGCAGCTCCAAGTGTGCCTCAATAAGACATTAAATATTGATAATCAGACAGCTGGCACACACACACACACACACACACACACACACCAATAATTGGCTAGTGTATTATTAAGACAGATGTGTCCTTATCAGGAGATCATTTCTATGTAGGCCATTTTTATAACTATTTTTAAATATATGACATTTTAGAATACATTTACAGTGTAAGCAATTTCATATTTTGTCATTTATTATAATAATTTATGAAAAGGCACTACACTTCCTACCAGCGACTGTTACGCATTATAAATAGTGTACATTAGTGTTAATTATAGACACACTGAGACCTTTCTTTAGACGTTTTAATGATTTATGAACGCATTATAAAAAAGTAGTAACATTTCTATATAATTTTTTTATATACCGTATGTCCTCCATTAAACGTTACTTAATATCGTTTCTCAAATTCACGTGAAATTAGCATGTGTTGCTCAATCAGAGGAGACGTCTAGACGAGCTCAGTGGCAGGTTCAGTGCTGACTCTGTGCAGAGACTCGGATACTGAGAGAAGAATCTGGGTCATGTAGACATGCAGGCTCGGTCAGAAATCCCCCCGAGAACAAACAATCCCTTTAAATTTTCTTCTCAACATTTCCAGAAAATATTATTAGAGTGGACATATTGCTGGGTTTGTTTGGACAAGGCTGTAATGTGACCAAAAAAAAAAAAAAACGCTTGAAGAAGATTGACATGTTTTCTGGGAAGTTTTATCCCACTGTATGGGTTTATTTTAGCAATCTATTTTATTCAGTCACTTTATTAGGAACACCTTACTCACACTGGGCAGATGTTGCAAAGGTTCTTTTCAGATTATGGTCCATGTTGACTTACGTGTTCTTCTGATTTTTCTCAAGTTCTGCCAAATCCCAAAGGTGATCCACTGGATCCAGATCCGGCGTCATGAAGAACATTGTCATGTTCATGAAAGCAGACCGAGGCGATGTTTACTTTGTGACATGGTGCATCATCATCATCATCATACTGGTAGTAGCTGGAAGAAGGTGGTAAATTGTGGTTATGGAGGATTGAACGTGCTTAGTAATGATACTCAAATTTTATTGGCTGTGGCATTCAAGCTATTTCTGATTAAGATAGATAGATAGATAGATAGATAGATAGATAGATAGATAGATAGATAGATAGATAGATAGATAGATAGATAGATAGATAGATAGATAGATACACTATATTGCCAAAAGTATTCGCTCACCCATCCAAATAATCAGAATCAGGTGTTCCAATCACTTCCATGGCCACAGGTGTATAAAATCAAGCACCTAGGCATGCAGACTGTTTTTACAAACATTTGTGAAAGAATGGGTCGCTCTCAGGAGCTCAGTGAATTCCACCATGGAACTGTGATAGGATGCCACCTGTGCAACAAATCCAGTCGTGAAATTTCCTCGCTCCTAAATATTCCACAGTCAACTGTCAGCTGTATTACGAAGTGGTAGGCCACGTACACTGACGGAGTGGGGTCAGCAGATGCTGAGGCGCATAGTGCAAAGAGGTCGCCAACTTTCTGCAGAGTCAATCGCTACAGACCTCCAAACTTCATGTGGCCTTCAGATTAGCTCAAGAACAGTGCGCAGAGAGCTTCATGGAATGGGTTTCTGGGTTTGGCGGTTGCCAGGAGAACGGTACTTGTCTGACTGCATTGTGCCAAGTGTAAAGTTTGGTGGAGGGGGGATTATGGTGTGGGGTTGTTTTTCAGGAGCTGGGCTTGGCCCCTTAGTTCCAGTGAAAGGAACTCTGAATGCTTCAGCATACCAAGACATTTTGGACAATTCCATGCTCCCAACTTTGTGGGAACAGTTTGGAGCTGGCCCCTTCCTCTTCCAACATGACTGTGCACCAGTGACCAAAGAAAGGTCCATAAAGACATGGATGACAGAGTCTGTTGTGGATGAACTTGACTGGCCTGCACCTCAACCTGACCTCAACCTGATAGAACACCTTTGGGATGAATTAGAGCGGAGACTGAGAGCCAGGCCTTCTCGTCCAACATCAGTGTGTGACCTCACAAATGTGCTTCTGGAAGAATGGTCAAAAATTCCCATAAACACACTCCTAAACCTTGTGGACAGCCTTCCCAGAAGAGTTGAAGCTGTTATAGCTGCAAAGGGTGGACCGACGTCATATTGAACCCTATGGATTAGGAATGGGATGTCACTTAAGTTCATATGCGAGTCAAGGCAGGTGAGCGAATACTTTTGGCATAGATAGATAGATAGACAGAGAGATAGATAGATAGATAGATAGATAGATAGATAGATAGATAGATAGATAGATAGATACATAGATAGATAGGTAGATAGATAGATAGATAGATAGATAGATAGATAGATAGATAGATAGATAGATAGATAGATAGATAGATAGATAGATATTATACAAGATGTGATATTGCACATGGTATAACATTAACAATGAAATTTTGGTACAGTCAGTGTTTATTTGGTCAGCTCTGCTCCCTACTGAAAGGGGAGGAGTTATAGAGTTTGATGCCCGCTGGTAGGAAAGATCTTCCGTGGTGTTCTGTGGATGTCCTCAGTGGTCTCAGTCTACAGCTGAATTTGCTCTGGTATGACTCCAGTGTTACATGCAGGGGGTATGACGTGTTGTCAAGGACGCTGAGAAGTTTCCTCAGATCCCTCGACCAGAGACTCCAGCTCCACTCCCACGACAGAGCCTGCTTTCCTAATAAGCTGGGGGAGTCTGTTGGCACTGGCCGTTTTCACCCTGGTACCCCAGCACACTACAGTGTAGAAGATGGAGCTCAAAGTGTGCCCACAGCATTACTCCACCTCCATTAGGCTGGACTGTTCAGACAGGTTGAGTCTATGGATTCATTCTGTTACAGTGAAGAGCTTCATTCACTCCAGTCTGGAGGTTTTTTCTACTGCCAGAGCTGTGAGCTGATGTAATCGACACCTCATGAAGGAATTTTCCCAACAAACACAACTTTAACTAATCTTACAGCATGTAGACAATTGAGTAAAACCTGACATGAGCAAAACCTTCACCAGAGACACAAGCTTTCTCTAGATTCTTCTCTCTATCCTATTCCTCTTTCAGCGTACACCGTCTTATCATATAAACACTTAAAACGAACACTCTGGAGATCTCTTTTCACCTCATGACATCGAGGCTTAAGCTGGTATTATCC
>NC_080723.1:22490399-22547899 GCF_019097595.1 Hemibagrus wyckioides
CTTCACCTCCAGTGTCCTGAAGATGTCCTGAAGTTACAGCTGTACCTCAACGCTGACACTGGAGACTCCTTCCAGAAATCTTACACACACATCTCCTTACAGAAAACTTAACAATTACACACTTTACACACTTTATAATTTCTATTTTGGTACATATGTGATGTTTGCTGTATGTGTTTTGTTCTGTAACCTTGGCTGCCTGAAAAGCATTTTTTAAGCAAAAGGAGGATAATCAGGAGGATAAAGATGTCCTCTGTGAATAGACTGACCCACGGTTCATCCTCTGCCTCCTTCACAGCTTATTACTGCACCATAGTCCAGAAAATCAGACTGAAATTCATGTTGGTGAAAGTTACACTTATAAATAACAGCAGCGGAGCTAATTATGGAGAAAAGCCTCAGAAAGCCTGGAATGGAGCACTATTTCGGTTGTTATTTTCAAGATAATTAGAGTCATAAAGAGATTAATATTTGCTCAGGAGATGTGGATATGGACAAAAGTCACATCACAGCTAAGGTCCTTTAGAGTCAGAAACTTAAGTTGAAAAGTTACGGCATTATGGATGTGAGGAAAGGAACAAGTGTTCAGAGTCAGTTTACGGGTGGAAAGTTCCAGAGAGTCTTTGCATTACAATGAAAGAGTCCAGCACCTGTGACATCACAACTCTTCAAACCAGCAACAAAGTATTTACATAGATAGAGAGACAGACAGATAGACAGACAGACAGACAGACAGACAGACAGATAGATAGATAGATAGATAGATAGATAGATAGATAGATAGACAGACAGACAGACAGACAGACAGACAGACAGACAGACAGATAGATAGATAGATAGATAGATAGATAGATAGATAGATAGATAGATAGATAGATAGATAGATAGATAGATAAACATTCAAGCATTTTTTCTATGTATGTAATATGTTTGTGTATTTTCCTGAAAATGATCTGCAAAAAATCTAAATAATCCCAAAAGTAAATATTTTTGTTGCACAGTTTACTGATTAGTTTCTCTGCCAGTGTTGTGCTTATTTTATCCCTGAGTGAAGTCTCTCCTCAGCAGGATCTGACATCTCTTTTCTTATTTTTATTTCATCAAGAAAGAGACGTAATGCACATATGTTGTATATATTATCCAGTGTTTTTTACACATTTTTTGTTGCCCTGTTCTTTTTCATATCTATCTATCTATCTATCTATCTATCTATCTATCTATCTATCTATCTATCTATCTATCTATCTATCTATCTATCTGTCTGTCTGTCTGTCTGTCTGTCTGTCTGTCTGTCTGTCTGTCTGTCTGTCTATCTATCTGTCTGTATGTCTGTCTGTATGTCTGTCTGTCTGTCTGTCTGTCTATCTATCTATCTATAAGGATGTGTAACTGTTGTCATGGTGTTGAGTTTTCTGTAAGGAGATGTGTGTGTAAGATTTCTGGAAGGAGTCTCCAGTGTCAGCGTTGAGGTACAGCTGTAACTTCAGGACATCTTCAGGACACTGGAGGTGAAGGAGGCGTGTTTATACCTGCTATAACCTAAAGTAAGAACAGGAAGTAACACACCATGGCCGCTCTAGAACCTTAAATGTTACTATAAATGGATAAAATGTCACTGATGGTAACAGAGACTCTGCTTCATCACTTCACCTGCTTCATGACTCCTGATTAGTTTCCTGCAGCAGCATGTTATTGTATGTGTTGATTGTTAACATCCTGGTTATTTCTCCACATGGTGCAGTAATGCTGAAGTGCTGTGGTCATGACTCTTCAGGTTCATTAATGCTGTAAATATTGTGTACTTAATGTGAATGGTGGCACTTAGTGTAGTGTGTGAAGGGAAACACGTATGAAGAGAAATTCCTGAGTAGAAATAAATCTCCAGTGACTTGTGCAACACTGTGATCTAAAGCTAAAAGGTGTCAGTGGAATGGATTAGCGGTTAGCATGAAAAAGCTCCATCCATAATGACCAATTACCATGTCACACTGCATGTGTTCATCTTACACTACAATGACCTGGAAACACAGCTAAGTAATAATATTTATTTATTTAAAAAAAAAATAATAAATAAATAAATAAATAGATAGATAGATAGATAGATAGATAGATAGATAGATAGATAGATAGATAGATAAATAAATAAATAAATAAATAAATAAATAAATAAATAAATAATATGAAAATAGTTAATTATAAAAAATACAATAAATATATCATTATAAATAATAAAAATAAATTCAAATAAAAAACAAACAAATAAACATTATTTTGCTACACAAATTAATGTAATTAAAATGTCCTTTATAACACTCTTATGAACAACTATGAACACCTATGCTGTTCATAAATATGCAGTTAGAAATTTTTCTTCCTCTAAATATGATCCTCTAATGTCACCTCATGAGATTCGAAATAAGCCTGACATCAACTTTCCAGGATTGTGTTATAAATGCTGTATGCAGTGCTTATGAATGTATTATAAAAACAAAACTTGTCAGAGAAATGACACAACTCAGTAATAATATTTAATTTAAAATAAATAAATAAATAAATCTGCATGCACGGATTTACTCAGTCTCTGTAAAAGACAAAAAAAAAAAAACTTTTAGAAATTTAATGGAATCGTTGGATAATGACGGAGGATTCATACTGAGCTCAGTGGCACTAAGGCATGTGGAATAAACACATAAGTGTTGTGAGAATCAGCGCCATTTTTAAAATGGCTAATATTTTTTAATTATAATTATATTGTTTCACTGTTGGCTTATGAAAACAGGGTGGAGTCATGAATCAGAACAAAAGCACATGGCTACATAAACAAAAAAGCAGAACAGAAGTGGAAGTGTAATAGAGCGCTGTAGCGCTGCGCCGCTCGGCTTGCAGTGTGAGGAGGAGATTCATGACGATATGATTTACGAATCAAATTATAATCAGTATTTCTTTAATGCTTTTGTTATATCATATTACACATGACAAGGAAAATGTCCTTCTTCAGCATGTAAATTCCTTCCTTAAAGTTTAAAGGTGAGTACTTGTGTTTAAAGGAAGTGGTCTCGATTATATTAAAAATCCTTAGAGGTCTCTTAGATTTTTCTTTCCAGGAATAATCGTAATTTCTTCATGACTCCAATTATCTTAAAACTAACAACTAGGCTTTCTGTGGTAAATCACTGCTGTTATTTATAACTTTCACCAACATGAATTTCAGTCTGATTTTCTGGACTATGGTGCAGTAATAAGCTGTGAAGGAGGCAGAGGATGAACCGTGGGTCAGTCTATTCACAGAGGACATCTTTATCCTCCTGATTATCCTCGTTTTGCTTAAAAAAATGATTTTCAGGCAGCCAAGGTTACAGAACAAAATACAGACAACAAACATCACATAGGTACAAAAATAGAAATTATAAAACAGAAGTCTTGTGAGAAGAATAAAAACATGTTAATGGGGATGAACATGGCTAATATACTGCAAATTATCATTCACCGGAATGCTAATTATGTTTTTGTGTTTTTTTGGTTTGTGTGTGTGTGTGTGTGCGTGTGTGTGTGTGTGTGCGTGTGTGTGTGTGTGTGTGTGTTCCATCCAGTGCTTGGTCATCATACCCTTTAAAGCATAACAGATGAAATTAATTGAATGAATTCTGTTCAAGATGAACAGATACACATTTGTCCATCCATCTGTCCACATATACACACCCATCCCTCCATCCACCTACCAACCCATTCACCTGTCCATTAACACATCCATCAACCCACCAACCCATCTATACTCCCACCCATCCATCCATCCATCCATCCATCCATCTACATATCCATCCACCTACCCATCCATCCACACATTTATCCATACATCTGTCCACACATACACACCCACCCATCCATCCACCTACTAACCCATCCAGCTGTCCATTGACTCATCCATCTGCCCATCCATCTACATATCCATCCACCTACCCATCCATTCACACATTTATCCATCCATCTGTCCACACATACACACCCACCCATCCATCCACCTACTAAACCATCCAGCTGTCCATCAAACCATCTATACAAACTTCAACCCATCCACCTGTCCATCATTCCATCCATCAACCCACCAACCCATTCATCTCTCCATCAAGCCATCTATACTTCCTTCAATCCATCCACCTGCCCACACATACACACCCATCCATCCATCCACCCATCCATCTGTCTATCCATCCACCAACCCACCCATCCATTAAACTCTCCACACTTCCATCCACCTACCTACCAATCCATCCACCTGTCCATCAAACCATCTATACAGCCTTTAATCCGTCTGCCTGTCCATCAACCCATCCATCCATCAATCCATTTACTCATCCATAGGCCTACCTATCCATACACCCAACCAACCACACAACCATCCCTCCATTCATCAATCAGCCCATCCATCCATCCATCCATCAATCCATCCATTACTTTATACATCCATCCATCCATAGGTGCAAAACCTAGCATTGGATGCTTGTTACCTTTTGGTGTGTTCATTCATTATTGATGAATTCTTTTTTGGAGTCTTCAAAGCATTTTTCTACAGTGTTCTGTATAAAGGATTAAGCCAAATGATATAAATATAAATATAAATGTAAATACACACATCACAGTAGGTTGGCATGTTGGTGCAGCAACTAGAATTGCCATCTTCCAGCTCCAGCTCTCCCCATGTGGGCTTTCTCCTTATTCTCAAGTTTCTTCCAAACCCATGGCTGTTGTTGGATTGAAAACAATAAATTTCTCCTAGCTGTGAATCAGATGGTGTTTGTTTGCCCTGCGATGGACTGGCCTAGTGTTCCCTGGATAAACTCTGTAAATCTCCAGCGTGACTCAGAATAAAGAGCTTACTGAAAATAAATAAATGAATAAGCCAGAGTATATTAGATGAAAGAGAGAGAGAGAGAGAGAAAGAGAGAGAGACAGAGAGAGAGAGAAATGTAGATCTGTTTACTAATATGTTTACTGTGTGCAAGTTGGAATAAATTTTAAAAAGATAAGCCAATTAATGTGTTTACACAGCAGCTAAAATAATCACAGGACTTCCTTAATAGGAATTTACTCAAATGTCTAATTAAATGAGTGCATGTATGCTACGTTCATTAAATAATATTCATGCGACACAGAGAGAAAAGCCGGGAAGCTTTTCATTTTCACTCCTCGCTGTAGCTTCGATTCTTTTCTTTTTAAAAGGAATCCATTCACATTCTGTATATTTCAGTATTATTTCAGTGACACAGCAGATATAAAGGTGCTTTAAAAGAGCTGGAGATAAGAGAAATGTTGGTGAAAAGTGCTGTGGGGATGTTGTAATGCCTCTCCAGACACCACCATAAATAAGATCCACAGCTGTTTAAATTGATATAATAACTGCATTTATTTCTCTCTCTCTCTCTCTCTCTCTCTCTCTCTCTCTCTCTCACCCTCAGGCATTTCTTTTGAGGTGAGTTTTTTTGGGGGTTTTTTATATTGGACACACACACACACACATACACACACACACAGGGGAACGGGGACTCTTAAAGGTCTTTCTTTAAACCTGAAATGAAAAGACATCTGCTGAGTCATGCAGCTAATATGACAAGCCTCTTTCTACTTCCTTTTTTCTCTCCTATTCAGGTCACCATCTCAACAAGCCAATCAGGTCCTTTAAACACTTCTGCTTAAACAAACAAAGCGAAACTGCTGACAAAACAAAACAAACAATACAGATGCTGAAATAGAACACAACAATACTGCTGTTGAAGAACAAAACAAAACAATACGGCTGCTAAAGAACAAAACAAAACAATACGGCTGCTAAAGAACAAAATGAACGATACTAATGCTGAAACAAAACGAAATAATACTACTGCTGCTAAAAACAAAATAAAACGTTACTGCTGCTACAACAAAACAAAACAGAACAGTACTGCTGCTGAAACAAAACAAAGCAAAACTATACTACTGCTAAAAAACAAAACAATAACTGCTTAAAAAAACAATATTGCTTCTAAAAACAAAACAAACATTACTGCTGCGGAAATATATTAAGCTGCCATATTAATCAGAACATTTTCACTCATTCATTCACTCATCCATCCATCCATCCATCCGTCCATCCATTTATCCATCCATCCATCCATCCACCCACCCACCCATCCATCCATACATCCATACATCCATCCATCCATCTAGCCAGTGGGTAAGTGTTTCACTTACTTTCACTGTTTCACTTACCCACATTCATAATTTGCAATGTGAGCCACTAATTTATTTTTTTTTATAATAATCTTATTATTTCATCAGCTAAGTAAATGCAATCATCATCATCATCATCATCATCCCGCTGCTGTATTAATTAGAACACTTCCATTCAGTCTCAGGGAGACAGGCAGCACACACAGCTGGCTCCTTTTCAGATCCTGGATGAGAAACACAAAAAGCAGGTTGGTTCAAGTGTTAAAAATAAACTGAAGCAACGTTTCATTTAAAAGAGTAATAAAAAATACTTCAGTCTTCGTCGTCAGTAGATAAGTGATGGTGTTTTGATTCCGGTGGCACGTGAGACACAAAATAAAATGAAAAGAAAGAGATAAATCTCTACACTGGAGCTTTGAAATATTTTTTATAGTAGTATTTTTTTTAATTATTATTATTTTTTTGTAGCCAACTGTGTGTGAAAATGAATTGCGAATTGCTGATTGTGTGTGCTGATGGACCTAGCTTTGTGCACTGGTGCACAGTCATGTTGGAAGAGGAAGGGGCCAGCTCCAAACTGTTCCCACAAAGTTGGGATAATGGAATTGTCCAAAATGTCTTGGTATGCTGAAGCATTCAGAGTTCCTTTCACTGGAACTAAGGGGCCAAGCCCAGCTCCTGAAAAACAACCCCACACCATAATCCCCCCTCCACCAAACTTTACACTTGGCACAATGCAGTCAGACAAGTACCGTTCTCCTGGCAACCGCCAAACCCAGACTCGTCCATCAGATTGCCAGATGGAGAAGTGCGATTCGTCACTCCAGAGAACGCGTCTCCACTGCTCTAGAGTCCAGTGGCGGCGTGCTTTACACCACTGCATCCGACGCTTTGCATTGCACTTGGTGATGTATGCCTTGGATGCAGCTGCTCGGCCGTGGAAACCCATTCCATGAAGCTCTCTGCGCACTATTCTTGAGCTAATCTGAAGGCCACATGAAGTTTGGAGGTCTGTAGCGATTGACTCTGCAGAAGGTTGGCGACCTCTTCGCACTATGCGCCTCAGCATCCGCTGATCCCGCTCCGTCAGTTTACGTGGCATATTTAGGAGCGAGGAAATTTCACGACTGGATTTGTTGCACAGGTGGCATCCTATCACAGTTCCACGCTGGAATTCACTGAGCTCCTGAGAGCGACCCATTCTTTCACAAATGTTTGTAAAAACAGTCTGCATGCCTAGGTGCTTGATTTTACACCTGTGGCCATGGAAGTGATTGGAACACCTGATTCTGATTATTTGGATGGGTGAGCGAATACTTTTGGCAATATATATTTATATATATATATATATATATATATATATATATATATATATATATATATATATATATATATATATATATATATATATAATAAACAAATAATAAAATAATAAATATTTTATTTATTTTGTTTTATTTACTGCACATTTACAACTGCAATGTCTGGAGCTGCACTAAAGATTTTCATTCACTTCTACACTTGTGTTGATGTTTATGTGCATTTGAATGCTTATATGAAAAAAATTAATTAATGTTTGATTCACATTTTATTTAATGCACATTTATTACTTTTAGAAATGTTGGAAATGTATTTTTTCTTTCTTCAATATTTTTAAGACCTTCTTTCTTTGCTGTGGTGTATTCAGACTTCTACCATTTACACGTCCTCTCAAATCACGTATTAATTATTTGTTCATGTTTTTGCAGTGTACAGTCTAAAGGTGAAACTATTCATCATTTGTAATTGTTCATAAATGTTCATTCTGCAACGTTTTGGACTTTTAGCTACTGTAAGAAAGTTTGTTTAAGGAGATTACTTTCATTTAGTTTTATGGTTTCTACAGATAATTTGTGGATGAATGAATGGACAGATGGACAGAAAGGTGGATGGATGAATGGATGAATTGATGGATGGATGGATGGATGGACAGATGGTCAGATTGGTGAATAGATGCGTGGATGGATGGATAGATGGATGGGTGGATGGATGGATGGATGGATAGATGGATGGATGGGTGGATGGATGGATGGAAGGAAGGATGGAAGTAAGGAAGGATGGGAGAAGGCATACAAGGACACACACACAATGGATGGATGGATGGATGGATGGATGGATGGGCAGACTGACAGATTGATGGTATTGATGGATTGATTACATAATGTTTAATACATCATTAACAAGTACATTATCACATATTTCTAGCAATATGAATATATATTAACTCATCATTCATAATATAATATGTTACTGATTTATTATTATTATAAAATTATTATAAAGTGTACTAAAACATAGAGAAACAGGTCCATACTGAGTAAAGCTGCAACAATGATGGCTGCAGGACCAGAGCCAGAACATAGCCTTCACCTGAGGCATGCAGACAGATGGAGAGCATGATGGGACGTTGAAGAGTCTGACCGTAAAACAAGGACCTCATGCAAACCTGGTGATGGATGACCTGTCTTACACCTGCAGCAGCAGCTCGGCCTCGTTAGCCACCCGCAGCGTCTCCGAGCGCAACTAATACCAGCTCAGTGCTGCACCATCACTTACTTTCTTCCTTCCTTTCTTCCTGTGTTTGTGATCTGAAACATTTTCTCCACAAATCCAAGCAGATAGATAGATAGATAGATAGATAGATAGATAGATAGATAGATAGATAGATAGATAGATAGATAGATAGATAGATAGATAGATAGATAGATAGAGCATATTGTCTATGTATGTAGTGTGTAACATGTTTGTGTATTTTCCTGAAAATGACAGACAGACAGACAGACAGACAGACAGATAGATAGATAGATAGATAGATAGATAGATAGATAGATAGATAGATAGATAGATAGATAGATAGATAGATAGATAGATAGATAGATAGACAGACGGAGAGAAAGCACTCTTTCTGGATGGAAATAAGCACAGCTTCACCTTTGACATTTGATCCTGGAGACTCCTTCCATAAATGTTAAGTAAAGCTTACAAAAAACTTCACCATGTGAACGATTACATTACAATTTAGTTTTCAATAGCACCAGTGAATGAGCTGCTACTATAGAAACGGTGATGCATTAAAATGAATGTATTAATATAAACCTGCAACAGCAACCAGTGCCTTGTAGCCAATCAGAATCCAGAGTGAAAGAGCGCTGTGGGTAGAACGCATCATACCCGACTTTCTGACACTGCAGAGCTTCAGTGTGTGCTCTCTCTCTCTCTTTCTCTCTCTCTCTCTCACACACACACACACACACACACATGCACACACCATTATATCATAAACACCATTTCACATGCTGCTTTCACCTTTTATAAACATACACTTTTTATTATTATGGGTTTTTTTTTTTCTTCTTTCTCCAGAGCAGATCCACATGCTGACACCCACGCAGAGAAATGCAGATACACACAGAGACACACACACACAGATACACACAGATACACACAGATACACACACACACACAGAGACACACAGATACACACAGATACATCCACAGATACACACAGATACACACACAGAGACACACAGATACATACACACACAGACACACACAGATACATACAGATACATACACACACAGAGACACAGATACACACAGATACACACAGATACACACACAGAGACACACAGATACACACAGATACATCCACAGATACACACAGATACACACACAGAGACACACACAGATACACACAGATACATCCACAGATACACACAGATACACACACAGAGACACACAGATACACACAGATACATACACAGAGACACACAGATACACACAGATACATCCACAGGTACACACACAGAGACACACAGATACACACAGATACACACAGATACACACACAGAGACACACACAGATACATACAGATACATACACACACAGAGACACACAGATACACACACAGAGACACACACAGAGACACAGATACACACAGATACACACAGATACACACAGATACACACAGATACATCCACAGATACACACAGATACACACACAGAGACACACACAGATACACACAGATACACACACAGAGACACACAGATACACACAGATACATCCACAGATACACACAGATACACACACAGAGACACACACAGATACACACAGATACATCCACAGATACACACAGATACACACACAGAGACACACAGATACACACAGATACATCCACAGATACACACAGATACACACACAGAGACACACAGATACACACAGATACATCCACAGATACACACAGATACACACACAGAGACACACACAGATACACACAGATACATACACAGAGACACACAGATACACACAGATACATCCACAGATACACACAGATACACACACAGAGACACACACAGATACACACAGATACACACACAGAGACACACACAGATACACACAGATACATACACACACAGAGACACACAGATACACACAGAGACACACACAGAGACACAGATACACACAGATACACACAGATACACACAGATACACACACAGAGACACACAGATACACACAGATACATCCACAGATACACACAGATACACACACAGAGACACACAGATACACACAGATACATCCACAGATACACACAGATACACACACAGAGACACACACAGAGACACACAGATACATACACACACAGAGACACACAGATACACACAGAGACACACACAGAGACACAGATACACACAGATACACACAGATACACACACAGAGACACAGATACACACAGATACACACAGATACACACAGAGACACACACACACACAGATACACACAGATACACACACAGAGACACACACAGAGACACACACAGAGACACACACACACAGAGACACACACACACAGATACACACACACACAGAGACACACACACACAGATACACACAGATACACACAGAGACACACACACACACAGATACACACAGATACACACAGATACACACACACACACACACAGAGACACACAGATACACACAGATACACACACAGAGACACACACAGATACACACAGATACACACACACACAGAGACACACAGATACACACAGATACACACACAGATACACACACAGAGACACAGATACACACAGATACACACACAGATACACACAGATACACACACAGAGACACACACAGATACACACACAGATACACACAGATACACACACAGAGACACACACAGATACACACAGATACACACACACAGAGAGACACACACACACAGATACACACAGATACACACAGAGACACACACACACACAGATACACACAGATACACACACACACAGAGACACACACACACAGATACACACAGAGACACACACACACACAGATACACACAGATACACACACACACACACAGAGACACACAGATACACACAGATACACACACAGAGACACACACAGATACACACAGATACACACACACACAGAGACACACAGATACACACAGATACACACACAGAGACACAGATACACACAGATACACACAGATACACACACAGATACACACAGATACACACACAGAGACACACACAGATACACACAGATACACACACACACAGAGAGACACACAGATACACACACAGAGACACACACAGAGACACACAGATACACACACACAAAGGCACACACAGAGACACACTGAGATACACACAGAGACACACACACAGAGACACAAAGATTCACACACAGATACACACAGATACACACAGATTCACACACAGATACACACAGATACACACACACACACAGAGAGACACACAGATACACACACAGATACACACAGATACACACACAGATACACACACAGATACACACACACACAGAGAGACACACAGATACACACAGATACACACAGATACACACACACAAAGGCACACACAGAGACACACAGATACACACACAGAGACACACAGATACACACACACAAAGGCACACACAGAGACACACACAGATACACACAGATACACACACAGATATACACACAGATACACACAGAGACACACACAGATACACACAGATACACACACACAGAGAGAGACACACAGATACACACAGATACACACACACAAAGGCACACACAGAGACACACAGATACACACACAAAGGCACACACAGAGACACACTGAGATACACACAGACACACAGAGACACACACACAGAGACACAAAGATTCACACACAGATACACACAGATACACACACAGATACACACACAGAGACACACACAGATACACACAGATACACACACACACAGAGAGACACACAGATACACACAGATACACACACAGAGAGACACACAGATACACACAGATACACACACAGAGAGACACACAGATACACACAGATACACACACAGAGACACACAGATACACACACAGAGACACACAGATACACACACAGAGACACACAGATACACACAGATACACACACACAGAGACACACAGATACACACAGATACACACACAGAGAGACACACAGATACACACAGATTCACACACAGATACACACAGATACACACACACAAAGGCACACACAGAGACACACTGAGATACACACAGACACACAGAGACACACACACAGAGACACAAAGATTCACACACAGATACACACACATAGACACACAGGCTACCGTTTCCATGGCGAGCGCAGGAGGCATGGCTGCACATGAATATTCAGAACTGCAAAAAGGAGTCGCTGTCTCTGGAGGAAAATTATGACCAAAATTATCTAATGACATAACAAGTGAGAGGTGAGAGAGAGAGAGAGAGAAAGAGAAAGAGAGAGAGAGAGAGAGAGAGAGAGAGAGAGAGAGAGAGAGAGAGAGAGAATGTAGGAAAGGGGGAGAGAGGGAAGAGCAGTGATTATAGGATGAATAAAGTATCTATCTATCTATCTATCTATCTATCTATCTATCTATCTATCTATCTATCTATCTATCTATCTATCTATCTATCTATCTGTATGAGAATAGGACTGATGGAGAGAGAGAGAGAGAGAGAGAGAGAGAGAGAGAGAAAGAAAGAATGTGTTTGTGTAAGAGAGCAAATCTCAAAGAGACATCGAGAGAAAAGAGAGAGAGTGAGAGGGAGAGAATGTGGGAAAGGGTAAAGGGGCAGAGAGGGATAAAGAAATTGAATCAGAGGAAAAGAAGATGGAGAGAGAGAGAGAGAGAGAGAGAGAGAGAGAGAGAGAGAGGTCTTGAATAACTGGATGGGGATGAAGAGAGATCAGGTTTCTAAATATCCCCTCTGTAAATCAGGTGATCAGTCAGGACTCAGTAAATAACCCCACCAGTGTTTCTTCTGGTTTTATTACTGGTTTTAAAGTTGTTGTTGTTGTTGTTGTTGTTGTTGTTGTTTACTCAGAGGATGATTATCCGGCTGCGCTGGACACACACTGAATTCAGACTGAAATAAACACACAGGACAATAAACACGCAGGACACGTTCATGTTAGCAAGTGAGAGAATATTTCTGTGTTTACTCACATCATCAGGAGACAATAAACAAAGTCTTTGAAAATCTGAGAAAACACTTTCCTTCCTGAGGATATAAAAATAACCCTGTAGCTAATCTCTGTTCTGATGAAATGTGTGATCTGAATAAAGCTCAGAAAGAGGATCTGCTACTGAAACTCAGTCATGTTCAGAGAAATGGGGTTCCTCTGGGTTCCTCAGGTTCCTCCCCAGTCCAATAACGATGGTGAGAAATGATGGAAAAAAAGAGCATGGTCATGGTGGACATGGTGAACATGTTTTCGCCATGCTTGGGGGATGGGGGTGGGGAGTTCCTCTGGGTTCTCCAGGTTTTTTCCCCAGTCGATGGTGAGAAATGATAGAAAAAATGAGGAGAGTCATGGGGTCATGGTGGACATGTTCTCCCCATGATTGGGGGATGGGAGTGGGGGGGTTCCTCTTGGTTCTCCAGTTTCCTCTCCCAGTCTAAAGATAATGGTGAGAAATGGTGGAAAAAAGAGTAGAGTCATGGTGTACATGGTGGATATGTTCTCCCCATGCTTGGGGGATGGGGGTGGGGATTCTTCTAGGTTCTCCAGGTTCCTCCACCAAGTCCAAAGATGATGGTGAGAAATGATGGAACAAAGAGGAGGGTTGTGGTGTCATGGTGGACATATTCTTCCCATGCTTGGGGGATGGGGGTGGGGGGGTTCCTCTGGGTTCTCAGGTTTCCTCTCCCAGTCCAATGACATGCGTAGAAGTTTGATTGGCATTCTTACATTGTCTGTAGGGTGTTTTCCTCCTCCTCCTCCTCCTCCTCCTCATACCCTGAGTCCCCTTTGATGGCGGGAAAAAGGAAAAGAGGAATTAGACAAGGAGTAAAGACAGAAAATGGTGGAAGGTAGAAAGAAAGTGAAAGAATGAAAAATACGAGGTGATGGTGACTGGAGGAGCTGGGGGCTTGTAGGCAGCACACTGACTAATAGATCTGTACCACACACACACACACACACACACACACACACACACTTGAGCTTGTCCTGTTTCCTTCTTTCGCTCTGATTCCTCACTGCTAACATCATCATGACTCTCAGAGCCCCGAGTTTCATTTCATAAGTGTAAAACTGCCAGGAAAATATTCTTCTGTTCTTCGTTTTTTAAACAAACGTCCCAGAAGGAACATCCCTCTTTCTGAAGTGTGTCAGAGTTTCTTTTATCGAGGCGACTCCTTTACTTTACTCCTCATTTACACCTGGTGCTCTTAATAGGCTCTGAGACTATGCGTAAATGTCAGCTGTCTTCAAGCCCAGAGATTCTCCTCTCCAGCGTCTGCTTTCTGCACCTGACCTTTCCTTTAATTGTGCAAATTGAAATGAAATGAAACAGCAACTCCAGAAAGCTGCCTTCTGTCGCGAAACATAAATCAGCGACTTACTTCAGGTGAGAAGCCATGGTGGGAAAAACACAGGGTTTATGATACTTGAGTAATATGTGATCAGACGGAGAGAAAAAAAGACAGGGGATTTTGATTTGTTATACCGTGAAATTGAGCACATCGGTATTCAGACCTGTGTGCTGCTTTCTCCAAGATCACTCCAAGATTTTTTTTTTTAAGAAGCGGAAGGACATTACTGGCTGTGTATTCTGTACATCAGGAAGTGTCTCAAACAGGAAGTAGCTGGAATATTGGTACAACCTTGCAGAACCAACACTGTGGGTTTCACTCTGAGTTTAGTGACTGTCTATCTATCTATCTATCTATCTATCTATCTATCTATCTATCTATCTATCTATCTATCTATCTATCTATCTATCTATCTATACAAACATTCTTTCTCTCTCTCTCTCTCTCTCTCTCTTTGTGGAGCTACACATGCTACCCTACGTTTTAACACAATCACACTTTTTGATCATATAGTACAGTTATAGAAGGGAAATAATTTTAATCACTCTCCGGTGTCACCCACATGAAGATGAGGTTCTGTTTTGAGTCTGGTTCCTCCTAAGGTTTCTACCTCATATCATCTCAGGGAGTTTTTCCTCACCACCATCACCTCTCTCTGAAGTTGGGGATTTGGGGAAAATTGTGCTTTTTTTATTTAAAAAAGCAAGGAAGAAAATAAAGAAAGAAAATAAAGTCAGGTTGCTGTCAGGTGCTGGTGAAGATGAGGCAGTGCTGGAAGCTTCAGTGGAGTGTGGGTGAGGTGTCAGAGGTGCGAGGTAGCGAGGCAGACCCCAGGAACTGGCTCGGTTCAGCAGGCTGGGGAGTCTACTCCTGGAGGGTGAAGAGTTAGAGCGCACTCCTGATTGGCCCGCTGTGTTTTGGCACACTTTTAGCCATCCCACCTTGTATTCACACTCAGTGGCACTGGCCTTGGTGCTGAAATGCCACTTTTCTTTTTGGAACCACCGGTTTAGAAAGGTGAGGAGAAGTTTTGTGTGACTTACGAGCAGTGGTGTGTGCACTGTCATCACAATAGATAGATAGATAGATAGATAGATAGATAGATAGATAGATAGATAGATAGATAGATAGATAGATAGATAGATAGATAGATCTATGATAGACTTAAGCGCTACTCAGACATTAGACACTAATTAATCTTCTGGCTTCATTGAGTCACTGATATACAAAATAAAATGCAAAATATGAGTATATGCTGATCAAGTGCTATTCTATGTGCTGCTGAAAAGGTGCAGAGGTCATGCTGTTACATTAAACCCAATTTGCAGTGATAGAAAGTGAGTAAAAACTAATAATGTAGCAAAATCTATTAGTAATATACTGTTCTCACTTTGTCATTTTCTATAAGTTGTCTTTTATTTTTATTTTTTTTTAAATCCTTGCTTTTATTACATTGTGTTACATTTTACAGCAAAAGGGAAAAACACACCCTCTTCAGTCAGTATTTTCTATCCCCTTTTTTTCTTTGGTTTAAAAGTGAGTGTCTGCTTTATTCAAACATAAATCAACAATGTTTCTTCAGTCAGCATTTTCTATCCATTTTTTTCCCTTTGGTTTAAAAGTGAGTACCCGTTCTTTGTTTATCTCAGACACTTCTACTCAAAAAAACATTTGCCATGATAGCTTGAACTGCACACAGGAAGGTTGCTTTGTCTAAATAAGGAGCGTAAACTTCAGAACACGTGGAACTCTGTGTGTAAATATTTGCATAAGTTAAGCAGCTGATATTGCGTTCAGCAGATGCTTTTATCTGAATCCTACATTCTAAACAAAGAGCTGAGAAGTTAAGAGTTTTATCAACAGAGGCTCTCTAGAAAATCCGTGCAGCCTTAACGTACAGAATTTTAATGATTATCACAGAAAACATACAGTCTCTAGTCTTAATCTACTGTCACAGCTCCACCTACTGACCCACTTAAACTAGTCGAGGGTCCGACAGCGACGGCACGGTGGAGTGCCTTGCCGTAAAAATGCTAATTATTATTTTTATTTAAACCCTGAGCAGCTCGCACATCGTTACGCCTTCCAGGGTTGTCAAAGTTAGCATAAAACAGTCAATTAAATCCTTCTGCTCTCTCTAACAGCGTTAAGTTAGTAATTACAGTAGTACAGCTTCATCTCCTCCCAAACTGTAATAAAGCTACTCGAGTCGTTTCTCTTGTCTTGTCCGTTTTCTCCTCGGTGACATTGCACGTAATAAGATGCAAACTTAGCAGGCTGTGTGGGAAAAAAAGAAGAGCCACATTTACAGGTCAGTAAACACAGATACTCAACATTTCCTCAAATTAAACGTGTTAACCTTTTAATCATTTGATTTAGGACAAACCTATTTACTGTTTGAAAATTAACCCTTTTCTTACCAAATCATTGCCATCAATATTTTCATTCAGTGTAAAGAAATGAATGATGTTCTGGCTGTGAGTCTGATCTAAAACGAGTCTGTCGGCTTTCAGTGTGTTTTAGACGTGTGTTTTTCCCTCTGTTGGAGAACCTTACACAGAATTATACTGGTTGAAGATCAAGTCTGATCTGCTTTTTAGATGAACAGGCACTTGGAGAACATCTCAGAGAGCAGAAATGGGTTTGAGATCATCATTTACTTTGAAGATACAAACATTTGTGTGGGAAAAAATAACCTTTTTTGTTTTTTTGGAACTTTTCTATGAATATATCGCCTGTAATAGTCTAGAGAAAAACAGAAACTGAAACACTACAAATTCTTAAAGTCCTGAGTGTCTGCTTTCATATGAGCTTCATATTAACCACCACTGTGGAGTGAGACTTGACAAAGGCACTCAATCATCAGCATGGACACAACAACAACAGGAGCAATCTCCATTTTCGTGGAGTTTTAAGAGTAGCTCCGCCCCCATTTTTGATCGTTTTCCTATAACAGCATGACAGAAAATGTTCTATTCTTTACCGAATGCACTAAACAGTGGAGAAGGAAGAAAGAAGTCCTGAAATGTGGGGAATTAATGGAACCCTTGCTTATATTTGACTTGCCTTGTAAACGTATATGACTTGAGCACAGAGTAGTGTTGGATATCTGATAAAGTCTACTTTTAATAAATATTCACACCTAAACATTCCATTCAACAAACACAGTCTCTTAAAATCCCACGAGTTGAAAAGTGTTATAAATGAATGAGCCGTTCTTCTAACAATACAATCGCCACCTTAACACATTTATCACTGCTGCATTACTACAGCGCTAATTACAAGCTATTTATTTAAAACTGAATTGAATTAAAGCCCCCCCGACTGCATAAACCATTCGGAGCACTAATTTCATCTTTTAAGTATGTTTCGCGACATGGGAAGTGTGTATTCTGTATAGAGCTCACACAGGGGAAATCAGGAAATTAGGAAATCATAGTGAAACCCCCCCAAAATAAATAAATAAATAAATCCGTTTTAAGGCGGACAGACGGACGGACGGACGGACAGACGGACAGATAGATAGATAGATAGATAGATAGATACACTATATTGCCAAAAGTATTCGCTCACCTGCCTTGACTCGCATATGAACTTAAGTGACATCCCATTCCTAATCCATAGAGTTCAATATGACGTCGGTCCATGAAGTTTGGAGGTCTGTAGCGATTGACTCTGCAGAAAGTTGGCGACCTCTTTGCACTATGCGCCTCAGCATCTGCTGACCCCGCTCCATCAGTGTATGTGGCCTACCACTTCGTAATACAGCTGACAGTTGACTGTGGAATATTTAGGAGCGAGGAAATTTCACGACTGGATTTGTTGCACAGGTGGCATCCTATCACAGTTCCACGCTGGAATTCACTGAGCTCCTGAGAGCGACCCATTCTTTCACAAATGTTTGTAAAAACAGTCTGCATGCCTAGGTGCTTGATTTTATACACCTGTGGCCATGGAAGTGATTGGAACACCTGATTCTGATTATTTGGATGGGTGAGTGAATACTTTTGGCAATATAGTGTAGATACTGATCCCACAGTTTGTCATGTCACAAATCATAAACTCCTCTTTAACCTGTTCAGGATCCAGTATCCAGTAAAACTTTCCTCTGTCCAGTTCTTGCCACTGCCCAGCTTCACTGTGTGTGTGTGTATGTGTGTGTGTGTGTGTGTGTGTGTGTTGTGAAGGGCAGGGTGGAAGGTCAGAGTTTTCCAGGCCTGCAGTCAGTGAGGTAATGAAGCGTCTCTCACAGCTGCTAGGAGAGCAGGTCAAGCCTCGAGTGAGAGCAGATGCAGAAGGTCAGACAGACAGAGGAGGCAGGAGACAGTGCATGGGGAAGTCAAAATAATTAAAAAAAAAAATAGGTCAGGTGACAAAAATTAGAGTGAAATATACTTTAAGCAAATGTATTCATAATATCATAATGTCCTGAACAGTAGAGATCCTGTTTTATTAAATAAATAAATAAATAAATAAATATTGTAATAATAATAATAATAATAATAATAATAATAATAATAATAATATAAACACAGCATTATAAAACATTTAAAGATAAAACAAAAGTCCACCTACTGCATTCATTTTCACTGGAAAGGAAGTGCAGAGTTCTGCTGATAAAGTCGGCCGAGAAGCGAGGTAACATCACAAGTTTTTATCAAAACATGTCCTCATGCTTGTGTGAGATGAGATTTTGAGGAAGTGTCACTGGTCGAGGCAGTGAAACGACAGAGGATGCGCTATTTCACACTTATTTTACACTGGCACACACCAGATATTCCTTCTCAGTACTCTATATATTTCTCTCTCACACTGTGTTAAATACTTCTACATGTAACTATTTGTAAACACATGATTTCAAAATGCATTACGTGTCTGAATATGATGGTGAGAATTTTTTTAATCCAATGAACCCAAGATGAAACAATATAGTGGAGCAGCTTTATGTTGCTCTTATTATTATTATTATTATTTTTTATTGGTGATTGTTACATGTCAGAGCTAGAATCAAGGGGAAGGTGTACAAGACAGTGGTGAGACCGGTCATGCTGTATGGTTTAGAGACAGTGTCACTGAGGACGAGACAAGAGTCAGAGCTGGAGGTAGCAGAGCTGAAGATGTTAAGGTTCCCTTTGGGAGTGACACGGTTGGACAGGATTAGGAACGAGTACATCAGAGGGATGGCTCATGTTGGACGTTTGGGGGACAGAGTTAGGGAGGACAGATTAAGATGGTTTGGACATGTTCAGAGGAGGGAGAGTGAGTATATCGGTAGGAGAATGTTGGACATGGAGCTGCCAGGCAGGAGGCAATGAGGAAGGCCAAAGAGGAGGTATATGGATGGAATAAATGAGGATATGATGCTAGTGGGTGCAAGTGTTGAGGATGCAGAAGATAGGGATAGGTGGAGAGAGATGATTCACTGTGGAGACCCCAGAAGGGAAAAGTGCAAAGATGAAGAAGAGGAGTTACATGTCAGTGCTGTTTGCTTGTGTTCCCTCTCACTTTTTCCATTCTGTGTTGTCTCTGGCTCACTATTCTCTGCTACAGGTGGATAAATGGACCACTAAGGAACAGGACTCCAACCAGAAGGGGGTGGAGCCTACGGTTTATAAACAGCACCCAGAAGCCCTTGAGGAGCCAGCTTTGATAGCCTGAGACAGCTTTGTTAGATCTTGTTAACTTTGTTAGTCCTGGTTAGCTTTGCTAGCCTTTGTTGGCCCTGTTAGCCTTGTTAGCCTTTCTTGCCCTTGCCAGATGTTGTCTTTTGTTTGTTCTCCTTGTTAGTTTGTTGTCCCTGTTGGCTCTGTTAGCTCCCCTGTCACCTTGTGTTCCTAGTTTTCCTGTGTTGTCAGTAATCTCTTGTGCATTGACCATTAAAGTTCATTAAAGTAATCCTGACTTCTACTTCCTGTCCTGTCACCATCATTCGTGTCCAATCAACACTACATAAAGGTTATTGTTCCAGTACATCCCTAGGAACGTAGCAGTGATGCATTACAGCCTTGGTTAATACTTTTTGGTCAAAATACTGTAGATAGCAGATGAATACTGAAGAGCACAATGCACAAGAGCAAACACCCTCTTATGTTCATAAACATTAAACTTAAACATTCTTGCCGAAATGGCTCACATTACTAGATCCTGATTCCTGCACCCCAGTAAATCTCTCATGAGAACTCATTGTCTCGTGAGACAGATTACAGTAAACAGTATTTATTTTTATTCTTTAGCAGTTATATCATTCGAATTAGTTAAAACATGAACACCATTTGAAGAGAAAATATCCTGCGGATCCTTTTCAATCATAAGCCCCGCCCCTTTTGCAATGCTCCTCTCCTTCTCCTTTCACTTTTCCCTGTGGATGATCATTCAAAATACAACATTACAGCTGATTTATTTATATATAACATTAGTTTCATCAAAGTGCATATGGACCTGAAGGTACACACAGACAGAATAAGTACACCTTGTACAATAAATGTTGATGGAACAAAATTCCATTACTTTTAAACAAAATAGCAAACATAGCATAGTGTGTCAAACATAGTGTGTGTCTGTGTGTGTGTGTGTGATAGCCCCACATCCTACTTAACTCTTTTTCTTCTCAGAGGCCACAAAATGGAGTTTCTCCTGCTTGGCTGTGTCCATGTTGATGATTGAGTGTCTTTGTCAATGTCCACTCCACAGTGCTGGTTAATACGAAGCTCACACGAAAGTAGACACTCAGGACTTTAAGAATGGTTTTTATCTAGACTAGTAGGGGCAATAAATTCAAAGAAAAGTAAAGCTTGATATCAAACCCATTTCTGCTATCTGAGATGCTCCAAGTGCTTGTTCATCTAAAAAGCAGCTGAAATGTCATCTTTAAAATTCATTAAAATTCTATGTAAGGTTTTGCAACAGAGGGAAAGACACACATCTAAAACCCACAGACTCATTTTAGATCAGACTCACAGCCAGAACATTATTCGATTCTTGATACTGATTAAAAAGTCCATTTCCATCACAGTACTGGTAAAAAGGGTTAATAAATCATTTCATGATGCATGATATCAGACCTACAGAGCACTACCAGCCTGACTCCAATTAGATTTTACCAAATAGACTGTAACTTTAACAGGCTAATCCTGATCCCCAGCCAGGTGCCATCACATCATTTCACACCCAGCTGTTCTTCTTGCTTGCCAAAAGCTGAGGTTTAGCTAATGAGCTCATTAGGAGCAGGTGTTAGCTACCTGTGCACCTGCCGGCACAATCACATTCGACCCAGTGACCTTCAGCTGAACGCTCCATTCGAACCCTTTTTGCCCTGATTAAACTCTGAGAACCCTGAATCCATCCAGACGGCTGATGGGGAAAACCTGCTCAAGTCCCTGCTCATCTACAGCCGCACACCTACTAAGAGATTACAGGGACTGAATTTTTTGTAGGATTTATGGAAGGAGTCTCCAGTGTCAGAGATTTGTGGAAGTCCGGGATCAAGGTTTTGTGGTAGCTTAGCGGGTAAGGTGTTGACCTATTAATCAGAAGGTTATGAGTTTGAACCCCAGGTACACCAAGTGACTGTGCCCTTGAGCCAGGCCCTCAATTTCAGAAAACAAGATAAAATCTAAGTTGCTCTGGATATGGATGCCTGCCAAATTGCAGAAATGTAAAAAGAAAATTGTTTCCTAACAGAGGACTTCCTACTTTTTAAATAATATAAAAAGTTTGGTGATGAAATAACTCTTTACAGCTGGAATAAACTCTTTTCACACTTTTGTTGAATGTAACTCTACATAAACATACAGTATAAAAAGTCCACTCTGGATTAACGTGCATTATTAAATTATGACCTTGTTTGATTTTGCTGTGATTACAGACAAAGCAATTCAGGATGTTATAGGAAAATAATCAACTACTGTATAAAGTAGAGGTCATACATTATTTTCTGATAACAGAAGATTGTTTTCGATGCGTTCTCAAACTTGCAGAAACAAAGTAAATCCCACTCTAAACATTATTTTATTAAAATATTCAAACTATTCGGATATTTGGCTCATTGGCTCAATGTGTACAATAAAATCCTGGAGGTTTATTACATTATTCCTAAATTGCCCACACAACAGAGCTCATTATTTCCACATATCCAGTTTTTTAATTTATTGCCATTTGGATTCAAAACAGGTTTATTAATCGCTAATAAGTTATTTTGATAATTGTAATTTTCACCAAAAATCTCATATCCCTGTGGCAAAGCTTCAGTTCAATCCTGTGTTATTTGTGTAGCGCTTAAAACAATGGACATTACAACGACTCAGCTTTACAGAAATATATAAATCCATATATAAATGTTAAATGTTAAACCTATCCTTAATGAGCGAGCCAAAGGTGATTATAGTGGGGAAAAACTATATGAGACGATGTGAGGAAGAAACCTTGCGGGAACCTCATCTGAACCAACATCTGATGCTGGAGAGTGTGTTTATAAATCACTTCTATAACTGTGTACTATATGATCAAAAAGTGTGAATAATATAACTTAGAAATTCATTAACATAAAGTCTATTTATGTTCACTGATGGAGATCCAAGACATCTTCAAGGTTTCTAAGGGGAGGTGGTAGGTCAGTTGGTTAAGGCTCTGGGCTGTTGATTGCAAGGTCTTGGTTCAAGCCCCAGCACTGCCATGTTGTCACCGTGCATCATCTCTGGCCCCAACCCTTCAAGGATGGGGTTTGTGAAGAAAGGATTTCACTGTACAGTACTGTATATGTGACAAAGGCTTAACAAAGTGGGACTGTCCTTAGTAATCTCACATATCTTTAATTTAATGTACATAACCAAATGATATGAATTATATGTCCATCTATAATCTATAATTGTGCTTTGGATTATGCCAATTGTTAATCAACAAATGTGTTTAGTTTTTGTTCCCTACATTTGCCTCTGAAAAACTCAGGCTCCAAATATTTTTGGATCTGCCACCCAAGTGCTAAAATTAGCCCGGCTTCCTCCAGAGGGAACTTGCCTAAAGTTCCTGAGAGAAACTTGCTGAGCTCCTGACTAACAAAAGTTCCTGCAGTCCAAATATCTCTTTCTTTTATTGGATCCGTTTAATTGAAGAAATTAATTTTCCAAACCGTTCTTTTTAAGAGCTCGTCCTACACCCTCAGAGCGCATGGAGCGTCTGTCAGTGCGATAACTCATGCCTCGTCATGTAAAAACAGCAATTCCCCAGGTCGTACGCTGTAGCTGGAGAGTACGCATGCCCCTCCTGACATCGTTTCTTTTTAAAATGAGCTCTGGCCTCAATCTGTTAGTTCAGCTCTCAGCAATACCCAGGCATTTTGATTCTGATGGCACGCTGTAAAGTTTGCACAGCTGAGGTCTAATAACTAAATTTGTCACAGAAAACGGGGGAGAATTGCTTTTCGGTCAGCATCATGATCCAGAATTACAAAGACCCATAATCTGCTGATTTTAAGTCAAAACACACTCTTGTAGGCCTTTTTCCATTTGAGAACACAGCCAATAGAATGACCTTGGCCCTAAAGAATAGCGATTACATATTTTCTTTAGATTTCACATGACAAAGGAAATAAAGGAAAAGGAGGATGATGGATTTATTATAAAAAGTTTTACTGTTTGTTTAGTTTTATTTTTGCATGAATTCCCCAGGTCGTATTGAATTAACCAGCCTGTTTATCTGACAGGACTGTTTCTTCACGATCAGATCTGATTCAATTCAATTCACTTTATTTGTAAAGCACTTTTAACAGCGGACATTGTCTCAGAGCAGCTTTATAGAAGTATAGAAAAAATTATATAGTTAAACCTTAAGTTAATATTTATCCCTAACAATTATCCCTAATGAGCAAGCCTGAGGTGACAGTGGTGAGAAAAAAATCCCTGAGATTATATTTGGAAGAAATCTTGAGAGGAACCAGACTCAGAAGGTAACCTCATGCTCATTTCTTCCATGGTTATAACTTCCTCTTTCTCAGAAATATACAAGGTTTCAGATGTGAAATGAAATCATCCTGATTATCGACATCATAGCTCGAACAGGCGAGGCTAAACAAATAAACAGAATAGCCTGCACTTGGTACCAATTAGTGTATAGCTAGGAGCTAGGAGTGATAGTTACAGTGAATTGAGGTTCGCGGTGAAGCTGTGTGATTAGACCTTGAGTGTGAGTGCCTGAGTAACATGTCATGGCAGATCAGGTGATAGGGCTTGTGTTTTATTCTTTGGCTGATGGCTCTGGGGAAGGGAATTTGTGTGCAGACGAAGCTGATGTAACAATCCCAGAATTATTATAGCCACAAGTATGTTCTTGTATTTCCACCTAGTGCACATCCAGAGAGGATTCCTCCTTAAATTGCTCCTCCTGGGATTCTATTTTTTGACAGACCACCAAGAGGGCTGACCTAGAAGAGGCATTTTTACCAAATGACTGACTGCCTGATACCCGTTGCTGAAAACCACACAGGCAGGATTTCCTTTGGGAATCCATAATATTTGCTAGAGATGCTAGAAAGGCATGAATTTTCATTCTGTTTGTATGGCACCATCCATCATCTATTCATCTTCAGTATGCGGAGGATCCAGGAACCCTGGGTATGACTCAGGTATATAATCTGAGTGGGATGTAATGTTCCTGATGGGGTCAGCCCAGACCTTTTCTATCCCATGCCACAAATTCCAGAGGGATGAGGATCTTCTTGGGATCTTAGAAAGTTCTTGTTTCACCTGTAAGAAACAACCAGATCCTGAGTCTGCCCCCGAATCGCTCTACAGTAGAACATCAATTCTACCAATCTCTCCCCTTATATCTGTTCAGAAATATTGCCCATATTGGGGTCTCACAAAAATGATGACAATTTTGAGATTCAATTAAAATAAGAGTCTTTCCCAGCTATAGCATTACATTTATATTCATTTAGCAGATGTTTTTTATCCAAATTGACTTACAATATGAGGAAGTACACTATATTGCCAAAAGTATTCGCTCACCTGCCTTGACTTGCATATGAACTTAAGTGACATCCCATTCCTAATCCATAGGGTTCAATATGACGTCGGTCCACCCTTTGCAGCTATAACAGCTTCAACTCTTCTGGGAAGGCTGTCCACAAGGTTTAGGAGTGTGTTTATGGGAATTTTTGACCATTCTTCCAGAAGCGCATTTGTGAGGTCACACACTGATGTTGGACGAGAAGGCCTGGCTCTCAGTCTCCGCTCTAATTCATCCCAAAGGTGTTCTATCGGGTTGAGGTCAGGACTCTGTGCAGGCCAGTCAAGTTCATCCACACCAGACTCTGTCATCCATGTCTTTATGGACCTTGTTTTGTGCACTGGTGCACAGTCATGTTGGAAATGGAAGGGGCCAGATCCAAACTGTTCCCACAAAGTTGGGAGCAAGGAATTGTCCAAAATGTCTTGGTATGCTGAAGCATTCAGAGTTCCTTTCACTGGAACTAAGGGGCCAAGCCCAGCTCCTGAAAAACAACCCCACACCATAATCCCCCCTCCACCAAACTTTACACTTGGCACAATGCAGTCAGACAAGTACCGTTCTCCTGGCAACCGCCAAACCCAGACTCGTCCATCAGATTGCCAGATGGAGAAGCACGATTCGTCACTCCAGAGAACGCGTCTCCACTGCTCTAGAGTCCAGTAGCAGCGTGCTTTACACCACTGCATCTGACCCTTTGCATTGCACTTGGTGATGTATGGCTTGGATGCAGCTGCTCGGCCATGGAAACCCATTCCATGAAGCTCTCTGCGCACTGTTCTTGAGCTAATCTGAAGGCCACATGAAGTTTGGAGGTCTGTAGCGATTGACTCTGCAGAAAGTTGGCGACCTCTTCACACTATGCGCCTCAGCATCCGCTGACCCCGCTCCGTCAGTTTACGTGGCCTACCACTTCGTGGCTGAGTTGCTGTCGTTCCCAAACACTTCCACGTTCTTATAATACAGCTGACAGTTGACTGTGGAATATTTAGGAGCGAGGAAATTTCACAACTGGATTTGTTGCACAGGTGGCATCCTATCACAGTTCCACGCTAGAATTCACTGAGCTTCTGAGAGGGACCCATTCTTTCACAAATGTTTGTAAAAACAGTCTGCATGCCTAGGTGCTTGATTTTATACACCTGTGGCCATGGAAGTGATTGGAACACCTGATTCTGATTATTTGGATGGGTGAGCGAATACTTTTGGCAATATAGTGTATGAGCAAAGAGATATATCATGCAGAGGACAATAGAAGTAGAGGTACAAGATTTACAAGAGTTTTAATTGAGTCGTAGAGAAGCTAGCATAAGTGTAAGTGCATTTTTTGTTTGTTTGTTTGTTTGTTTGTTTGTTAGCTGTGAGGTAAGTGGGTCTTTAGCAGTCCACCAATTCTAGTTTAAAAAAATGAATAAAAATTTCCTCAGTAGGAAAGTCAGTAGGAGATATGGAAGATGTCCAGATGATTATAATGGTTGTTACTGTCACTTTTGTGTTAATTAGCTAACCTTAATTTTTATTTAACCTGTGCTGGTTATCATTTATGCTGTTAGCATAGAGCCATTGATCTGTGCTAACATTTTTGTAGTAAAAATCTTCTTTTTTTCTCTCTCTCCAAGCCTGCAAGGATTTTCTTGTTGCCACCTTTGCAATTGGATTAAAAGCTAAAAAACCTGTCATGATTCAAAGCTAAATTTCCCTTTGAAACCCTGGCCTGAGGTGTAGAGTTGGGGATTCGTGCTTTCAGACAAACACATTCAGTCGCTTCCATGTAGTAATAACCTTCAGAATAGTTTGAACTACAGACACTCAGAGGCTCCAGTGATTATTATTATTATATGTGCCGAACTGCCTGGTCTGCTGAGGGCGAGGAGAAAGAAAATAAGAAAATTGGGTACAAACTTTTATGCCGGTGGGGTATAAAGTGCCAAGGTTGGAGCCTGTGACTGTAAGTTCAGTCTGGTTAAATGTGACAGGAGGTCCATGACCTTGATTTTTATCCAGTGAACATTTCCATCATGTCCTTGAGCATAGCATTTCATTTTAAGTACAGTAGCTGCAGCAGGTGCAACACCAAGCTATTGAGCTAACTACTCATCAATCAATGGAGCCTAGAGGAAGGGAAATGAGCTCTCAACATCCCTACCCTGAAATAATGGATCTTTCAGGAAGCATAATGTGGTGTGCTTTGAATCCAGCCCCGCAGGACCACGACACTGCACGATGCAATGCAACGCTGGTAGAACATATTAATTCATTATCACATAACCTGGATTTGGACAGCTCTGCTCTGGAGGGTTCATCCACAGTTTAGAGACAACAAGGAAAATGCCAAGAGCATGCAATGCTATGTCTTCAAGAAGTGCTTTACCCTGGTCAGGGTCACAGTGGGACCAGAAATTATCCCAAGAACACTGGGTGCAAAGCATTAATACACCCTTTCAGGGCAGTGGTGGCTCCAAGGTTAAAGTTCTAGGTTACTGAAGGTCAGAAGGTTGGAGTTCAAGTCCTTTGAGCAAGATCCTTAACCCTTTCTGTTTTAGAGAAGCTGTAACATGGCTGAACCTGTGCTCTGACACCAGCTTCAAGGCTGACCCTGGGCTTTGACCCCAGCTTCATGACTGAATCTGTGTTCTGACCCAAACTTCATGGCTAACCCTGTGCTCTGAACCCAGCTTCATGGCTTACCATATGCTCTGGCCCCAGCTTCATGGCATACCCAGTGCCGTATCCCCAGCTACATGGCTGACCCTGTGCTCTGACACCAGCTTCAAGGCTGACCCTGGGCTTTGACCCCAGCTTCATGACTGAATCTGTGTTCTGACCCCATCTTACCAACTGGAACATGTGAAGAAAAGAATTTCACTGTGCTGTTATACATATATGTGACAAAAAAATCCTTCATCTTCTTCTTCACCCTGGTTAGGATGTCAGGTCATTACCCACAGTCATTCACCCCTACTTTTGCCAATCCCTCATTTTCTGAGAGGTGGCAAGTAACTGGAGAAATCATGCAGATACAGTGAGAACATGTGAATCTCCAGACTAACCATAGCTCAGGGATTGAGATGGTTACCCTGAAGTTGTGAGCCATCAACACTACCTTCTGAGTCACTGTGCTGCTCAAACATGACTTTAATTGAGCTCTGTTTTGTTGCCAAGATAGTTACTGTTTTTGCTCAATACAAGTTTCAAGCTGCAAATAAAATGTCTGTGTATAAGTGTCTAAAAGCTCAAGGACACGAGAAATAATAGCGTTAGTACAGACAGGTCATGATGAAGGCTCAGTCTGTGGGTTGTGTGTGTATTTGTGAGACAGAATGAGTGAAACCGAGAAAGTGTGTGAGAGCAACAGACAGAGAAATGAGGGAGGGTAACAGCAGAAGGTGGGAAAGTGAGAATGAGAAAAGGTGAAAGAGAATTAAAGGTTAAAAGAGGAAAGAAATCTGAGATGGGAAATTGAGAAGAAATAAGAAAGCAGTGATCAGAAGACAGGAAGTGTAACAGTGCCCCCTAGAGGTGCGATCACACACAGCTACACATTGATTTCATAGTCATGTATGCTGTATTGATGTCTGGGCCAATTTCCTACCTTCATACCTCATAATAAGAGCATGGAAAAAGTACAACCTGGGAGATCAGAGCAGGCAACATGAAGAGCAAGGCATGCTGGGAGTGAGATGAGTCTGTAGCACTTCACGGGCATTGATCACTGAGTCGCCAAACGAGAACACACTGAACTCAGTCCTCAATTTGGTGTGAAGTTTAGAGAGGAAACATTATGTGATAGTATATAAAGTACAGAGTTATGTCTCTAATTAGATATTTATCTACTATATTAAATAATTTAGGGGAACACACATATAATCATTTACCTTATAAATCTCTTGAATAGTTTAGAAACTAAATTCAATATATTGTATATATTGCATCAATTCCATTTGGTCCACTGATGATAAAGTCAGTGTTTGATAACTCAAAATAACTCTTGTGATTCAAGAAATTTTTAACACTTTTTTCATGTTCTTAATCCGTTCTATTAAATGTAAATGGTTCACATATGACATTTAGCTCCTGGGGCAGTGGTGGCTCAAGTGGTTAAGGCTCTGGGTTGTTGATCGGAGGATCAGAGTGCAAGCCCCAGCACCACCAAGTTCCAATGTTGGGCAATTCAGCAAGGCACTTAACCTTCTCTGCTCCAGGGGTGCTAGATCATAGCTGCCCCTGCGCTCTGACCCCAACTTCCTCAGCTGGGATATGTGAAGACAAGAATTCCACTGTGCTGTAATGTATGTGTGGCGATAATAAAGGCTTCATGCCCCTCAGTTCTTCTGATTTAAATTTTACCAGCTTTGCAGAGATCCTCACCTGATTAATTGCCTCTGTCTAAAGTTGTGTTCAGCTAACAGAAAGCCTGAGGTCTCACCACCACATCAAGTGTTACAGTAACTGACCTTATGAATACTTAATGTTCTGCCAATACAATCTTTACAAATTGTGCAATTAAAGCACTTGCTCTTGACACAGTGGAGAAAAGCTTTCCTCTAAGCTTAAATGTTCTCTAAGATTTTTACCAGTACACGGGTGATCCAGTCTGCCAGAGGAATGGGACGTTTCCAATCAGTGTAAATAAATGAATGATGTTTAGGCTGAGTCTGATCTCTGTGTGTTTTAGACGTGTGTTTTTCCCTCTGTTGGATAACCTTACACAGAATTGTAGATTCTAGTGGTTGAAGATGAACACCTTCAAATTGTACCGGCTTATGAACAAGAACTTGGGGCAGAAATGGGTTTGGTATCAACATTTACTTTAAAAACAGAAGCATTTGTGTGGAAATAATGTGCATTTTTTTGCATATTATTGCATTGTGCATATTTTCTATGACTATATCACCCCCAGTAGTCTAGGGAAAAATAGAAATACTTATGAAACACTACAGATTCTTTGAGTCCTGAGTGTCTTATGTGTCATATGAGCTTCATATTAACCACCACTGTGGAGTGAAAAAGACAGTTAATAATCAACATGGACACAACAAAAACAGGAGCAAACTCCATGTTTTATCAGCTAGGGAGTAAATAGTGTCTTTTTGAATGTTTTGGAAGTCACAAACCTGACCTAACAAGTATATACATATATATATATATTTATTTCAACACAGTTATTTTTTCCCCTGAAACAATTTTAACTCAATGCCAGTGTCTGGTTCTCATAGAGCTTAAGAGGAAGTGAAGTTTACTCTCTCTCTCTCTCTCTCTCTCTCTCTCTCTCTCTCTGACTATATATATGTCAGTGAGCTGAAAAGCTGCAACTTTCTTTGTTTTTCCACAAGTTTTGCATTGCTTTTTCCTCACACTGGCTTGTCTCACTCAGAAAACAACACAATGCAGAGTCTTTGTCCAAACTCAGGAGCTTCAGCTGCTCCACAGAGAGATATTACAGTGTTATGTTTTTAAGCTGGTCACCTTAAAATGTTCAAGCTTGCCTTTTTTTACCTTTTTAAGTTTAAGTTCTTGCTCACAAACAGTCATAGAGAAATGTTAAAATTGCAAATGTCTCATTATAAGCCCAGGGATAGGAAGGAGATAAAACACCCCATCCGTTTGTTTCCATTGTGGCGGCATTTACATCGTCTATCACTCGCATTCAAGATCCTTGTGAAAATAATTGGTGTAGATCTTGCTGCCATCAGGACATGGGTATCTCTTGACAATCACTTGGACTTTGCAAAGTCATAGCTGATATCTATAGAAAATCTCAGAGCTGTCAAGTTGAGATCCTGAAATCTGATGAGTGTATAAAAAAAAGTTTAAAAAATTGAGCTAACTGGCTAATGAAGGACGTTACTTAAACAATTAAAAGTTCATCCACAATAATAGGACTGGATTTGATTGGAATAAATGATTAAAAGGCTTATTATTTGAGATCTAGGATAGGGTTTTTCCCTGCTTTAAGTTACTGTATATTTATTAAATAGAAACCCAGGCAAACGAAGGACATAATTAAATATTGTATGGACATAATTAAATATTGTAAAAATCAACAACAACAACAGACAATTTGTTAGGTAAGTGTTGAAAACCCGGCACTGGATTTCATCACAGCTATAAACTGTCACACAACAATGATGTCATGTTGGTGCCTAAGGTCCAGACTGGAATCCATAATGGATCTACCTGCACAGAACGAACACATACACGACATGAGCACTAAACACACAGGTCAGCTTGCAAATTCTTGTTGCAGTGTGATGCAGCTCTGTAGTGGATAACAGACCTGTAGCTGAAGTGTCAAATGATTAATGAGAATGAAAAATAAACAGACCCTTTATCATGTATTGCATGAACAATATTATTTCACTGCTTCAAGAGTTTCTTCCAGACAATAGAGTTTAAATATGAGTGAAATTGTCTGTGTCAATATTTATGCACATTTAATTCATTGGTCAATTTTATTTGTATAGCATGTTTAACAATAAACATTGTCTCAAAGCAGTGTCCTAGAAAAATACAAATCCAAAATAAAATTACAAAGCTTTAAAGGAAATGACCTGAAGGTCAGAAAGTTGGGGTTCAAGCCCCAGCATTGCCCAGCTGCCACTGAGGCAACGGTGGTGAGGAAAAGCTCCCTGAGACGATATAAGGAAGAAACCTTCAGAGGAACCAGGCTCAGAAGGAAACCTCAACCTCATCTAGGTGTCGCTGTGAGTGACGTTATAAATAATCTCCTTTTCAACAGCTGTATATAGTTTAGTGGAGAAGTGTTACCAG
This sequence comes from Hemibagrus wyckioides, assembly GCF_019097595.1. Taxonomy (NCBI): domain Eukaryota; kingdom Metazoa; phylum Chordata; class Actinopteri; order Siluriformes; family Bagridae; genus Hemibagrus; species Hemibagrus wyckioides. The sequence continues at coordinate 22,523,282 of NC_080723.1, forward strand.
GAGGTATTGAGTAACAAATAAATCAGAGTAAAATATACACTGCCCGTCCAAAAAAAAGTCAAACACTCTAATATTTCATTGGACCGCCTTTAGCTTTGATTACAGCACACATTCGCCGTGGCATTGTTTCTGCAATGTCACAACATTTATTCCCATCCAGAGTTGCATTCATTTTTCACCCAAGATCTTGTATCGATGATGGGAGAGTTGCACTGCTGGCAAAGTCTACTTCAAGACACCCCAAAGATTCTCAATGGGGTTAAGGTCTGGACTCTGTGGTGGCCAATGTTGGCCAATCTATGGGTGAAAATGATGTCTCATGCTCCCTGAACCACTCTTTCTCAATTTGAGCCCAATAAATCCTGGCATTGTCATCCTGGACTATGCCTGTGCCATTAGGGGGAAAAAATCCATTGATGGAATAACCTGGTCATTCAGTATATCCAGGTAGTCAGCTGACCTCATTCTTTGGGCACATAACATTGCTGAACCTAGACCTGACCAACTGCAGCAACCCCAGATCTATTTGCTTAGTTAAATCCAGGTGGTGACTTTTTTTTGGACGGGCAGTGTACAGTAAATTCATGATAGATTTAACACTAATTCCTTCCTGCTGAAGCTATAAAATGTTCAACGATGTAGACACGAACGCAAAAGCGAAGTGGTTCTATCCACAGCATTCTCGTATATCTCCACATCTCCATCATCAACATCACTGAGCAAGGATCTGATAAGCAGAATCATTTATTTTTTAATTCACAACATTTGCCTGACATTCTGACAATCTGACACACATTCTCTAAACTGTGACATTTGCTTTGCTAACTTACTGCAGCAGCGTGACTCACTTCTCCAGCCGTCACGTCTACAGCGTCAGCGAGAAGGAACACAAACGTGGTTGTTCTTTAAGGTCACGACTTCATGCTGAGATGGTGCACAACACCATCCACTATCTCTTCAGAGACACAAGCAGACACAAACGTGGAAACATTGATATGAAGAAAGAATGAAAGGGAATGAAGATATGAGACATGTCGGTTCAATAACGTCACGTTTTTATGGTGCTAGCAGGTCTGTGGTCAGTCTTATGTGTGTTTGAAATAAGAGGAAGATCAGCTGGGATTAAACTAAACACTGAGTTGGAGGTTATGATGTACACCAATAATAGTACCAATTATATTTTATACTGTCACACTGAGGTGACATTTTATTAGATAATCAATAGATGTATCAAATAACATCTTCAAATGTGAATGCGATACAGCTGAGAAAGCTCCTGGACTTGGAGGACGAAATAGTGACATAGCATCAAGCATAACATCAACAAGTCTAGTCAGACTCACTTCTCATTCTAGAGAGTCATCATGTGCTACACATGACTGGAGAACCCACACTGTTCTGGATTTTGTCCAGAAAATCTAATCAAATCAAACACCGTCTCTCTGGTGCCCCCTGGGTGACACACAGACGGTCAGATATCTCCATCGGCCATTTGGACACTTTAAGACACCAAGAGCCAGAGTTCACACCGGCAGAGAATTGGAAACGTGTTTGTGACATTTAGCAGACGAGATGCTGAGCTCAGAAACCAAGGATGTGTGACAATCACATCAAGGCTGTCTAAGAAGCGAGATGGATCGATGAGCCGATGAAAGGAGGCTTTAACGAGGCTGAGGTTATCAGAACTACAGTGGGACAGAGAGAAAGAGAAGAGATAAAAGCTATTAAGGCTTTTAGCAAGGTCATATAAATTAAACAACAACAACAATAACAATAATAATAATAATATGAAGAACATCCAGATGGCTCGTATATTCATGTGATATTTCTTATCCAGTTCTTTGAATCTTCCTCAGGCTTCTCAATGTATTTTCAATTTACACACTCAAAGAGAGACGTAATAATACGTTTTTTCCTAATTGGTTACACACATTTCCCACATCTGTCTCTACAACCAGAAATCTGAATATTTAGACATGTTATATTCACGGTATTTGGTAGATGTCTTTTATCCAGGGTGATGTATAGAAGTGCCTGGAAATCTCTGATACTGGATCACTAGGTTATGGACTGAGGATTGCATCAGTCTCAAAAATCTAAAAAAAAATGTAAAAAAAATAAAATTAATTAATTAAAATAAAAATAAATTAAAAAAAAGAATAAATAATCAAAATAAATATAGTTAAAAACTAAAAGTTGGAAAATAAACAAACTGTAAAATAAATTAATCATGAAATGTGTAAAATAATAACAACAACAATAATAATAACAACAATAACAATAATTATTATTATTGTTGTTGTTATTGTTATTGTTGTTGCTTGTTATTATTATTATTATTATTAATAATAATAATAATAACAATATTCAAAAATCACATTTAATGAATAAATTAATTCTTTAAAAAAATACAATCACAAATTAAAATAAAATAAAATAAAAAAACAGGCACCACACATCTGAACATCCACAGGAAACATAACCATGTAAATTTCCACATGATTCATGTAATAATTCACCGGATGATGTCATGTTTGTGTGTCTTTTCTGTAAAAGTGTTTCTAAAGTAAAAATAAAAGGAGCCTACGATATGTAGTGAGCAGCAATTATGTTGTTTTATTAAATTTTAAAAAATTAATGTGGTCATTCAGCATCAGAGAAGGCCAGTGTGTGTGTGTGTGTGTGTGTGTGTGCGCATGTGTGTGTCCGGTTGTGTTGTTAATCTCAGCCCCAAATGCAGCATGCAGTATTTACACAAACTAAAGATAAATGTGTATAAAGTTCTCCGCTTGACTCTGAAAGAAGATTTCTGGTTTTTCTGTTTTCTTTTCCATCTGTCAGAATCCGTCTTCCGCTCCACTTCCCAGCTCGCAGTGCGCTCCTTGTGAATGCCTGTAAAGCTAATTAAAAGCTTGGCCAGTGACGTCCAAATGCTGAGTCATGCAGCCTGAGCGCGAGGAGTGTTGAGTGTTGAGTGTTGACGATGAAGCCACAGTGCAGGAGTCACTTTCAAATGCAGGCCTCCTGCTGGCTTACTGTTTCTGCCACAGAGAGCAATTCCATCATCCTGTGACTCCATGGCTACTCTTTCACCCTGACTCACAAACACAACCCAAACACACAGACATGGAGTTAACAAAGAAACACACACACACACACACACACTGGCCTAATCAGCCAGAAAAATCTGTTCACTATCCTCGCTGTAGTAAATACAGACACTGAGCAATGCTTAAAAAACAACTTATGCACAAATGCAGTAAATAAATAAATAAATAAATAAATAAATAAATAAATAAATAAATAAATAAAAAGAAAGAAAGAAAGAAAGAAAGAAAGAAAGAAAGAAAGAAAGAAAGAAAGAAAGAAAGAAAGAAAGAAAGAAAGAAAGAAAGAACTAAAATAGAGAAATAAATATGATAGAGAAAGAGAAAGAATAATTACTGGGAAAAGAGAAGAAGAAACAGAAAGAGGCAAAACAGGAATGTGGGAAAAGCAGAAAGAAGGGATGAATAAGAAAGAGAGAAAGAGAGAAGAGTCAGGCACTGAGAAAAAAATCTTCATACTATGAACATTCACTCTGAACTATGTTTAGGTTGTAATCTGTTCAGTTAAATGCGAGTGGATTGTTTTGATCAGAAATATACTGCAGAGTGAAGAGTGAGAGCTGCTGCTCAATTATTCCTCATTATTCCCTAATTAGGTCCAGTGTGATCATCAGTCCAGCTGATCAGCAGCTCCCAGAAAATCATTAACACCGTGTGCCAGGTGTGTGTGTGTGTGTGTGTGTGTTCTTCTCCGGTGCAACAATAAAAAGGCATGCAAGTTATTATTAAGTCAGTAGTACTGAAGCCAGTAGTACTGAAGTCAGTAGTAATAAAGTCAGTAGTACTGAAGCCAGTAGTACTGAAGTCAGTAGTATTAAAGTCAGTAGTATTAAAGTCAGTAGTACTGAATCCAGTAGTACTGAAGTCAGTAGTATTAAAGTCAGTAGTACTGAAGTCAGTAGTAATAAAGTCAGTAGTACAAAAGTCAGTAGTAATAAAGTCAGTAGTATTAAAGTCAGTAGTATTAAAGTCAGTAGTATTAAAGTCAGTAGTACTGAAGTCAATAGTAATAAAGTCAGTAGTATTGAAGTCAGTAGTATTAAAGTCAGTAATAATAAAGTCAGTAGTACTGAAGTCAGTAGTAATAAAGTCAGTAGTATTAAAGTCAGTAGTATTGAAGTCAATAGTAATAAAGTCAGTAGTATTAAAGTCAGTAGTATTAAAGTCAGTAGTAATGAAGTCAGTAGTATTAAAGTCAGTAGTACTGAAGTCAGTAGTAATAAAGTCAGTAGTATTAAAGTCAGTAGTATTAAAGTCAGTAGTAATGAAGTCAGTAGTATTAAAGTCAGTAGTACTGAAGTCAGTAGTAATAAAGTCAGTAGTATAAAAGTCAGTAGTACTGAAGTCAGTAGTAGTAAAGTCAGTAGTATTAAAGTCAGTAGTATTAAAGTCAGTAGTACTGAAGTCAATAGTAATAAAGTCAGTAGTATTAAAGTCAGTAGTATTGAAGTCAGTAGTATTAAAGTCAGTAATAATAAAGTCAGTAGTACTGAAGTCAGTAGTAATAAAGTCAGTAGTAATAAAGTCAGTAGTAATAAAGTCAGTAGTATTAAAGTCAGTAGTATTGAAGTCAATAGTAATAAAGTCAGTAGTATTAAAGTCAGTAGTAATAAAGTCAGTAGTACTGAAGTCAGTAGCATTAAATTCAGTAGTACTGAATTCAGTAGTAATAAAGTCAGTAGTATTAAAGTCAGTAGTCTTAAAGTCAGTAGTAATAAAGTCAGTAGTACAGAAGTCAGTAGTAACAAAGTCAGTAGTAATAAAGTCAGTAATACAGAAGTCAGTAGTAAAAAAGTCAGTAGTATTAAAGTCAGTAGTAATAAAGTCAGTAGTATTAAAGTCAGTAGTAATGAAGTCAGTAATATTAAAGTCAGTAGTATTAAAGTCAGTTGTAATAAAGCCAGTAGTATTAAAGTCAGTAGTAATAAAGTCAGTAGTAATAAAGTCAGTAGTATTAAAGTCAGTAGTATTAAAGTCAGTAGTACTGAAGTCAATAGTAATAAAGTCAGTAGTATTAAAGTCAGTAGTACTGAAGTCAGTAGTATTAAAGTCAGTAGTCACAAAGACAATAATATTAAAGTCAGTAGTCACAAAGACAATAATATTAAAGTCAGTAATACTGAAACCAGTATTATTAAAGTCTGTAATATTGATGTCAGTAGTACTGAAGCCAGTGGTATTAAAGTCAGTAGTAATAAAGTCATTAGTTATAAAGACAGTACAGTAATCCCCCTCTATATCGCAGTCCTAGTATATTGCGGATTTTTATTTGAAACATAACTAATTTTTTCCGTGGATTTCTCCACGGTATCCGCAAACCTTATAGTGAATTGTTTTTATGCTGAAATAAGGTAATTTATTAATAAAAATATAATTATTAATTACAAAATATAAACATTAATTAAAATGAAGTAAAATGTTAATAAGAAGACATAGCGTTGTTTAGGAACGCGTGGGATGCTGAAAATCTAAATACAGTACGGCTGGAGGAGCGAGTCCGGCCAATCGGAATGCCCCATTCATTTAATCACGGTTCACCTTCTAAGGCTTCTGGCAAGGAACAAACATACACACATACAGTACTCACTATAAATGTGACATTTCTACCAATTTACCCCAAATTCATCTCGCTATATGCTTGCAAATGTTTTCTGTGTGTGTTTAAAGAGTGTGGGAGGGTCATTTACGGCTTAAACAATTAAAACCATAAGAATTTGGGGGTGGCATCCATGTATCACAGATTTTCGTTTATCACAGGTGGTTTTGGAACGTAACTCCCACCATAAACAGGATTACTGTAGTATTAAAGTCAGTAGTATTAAAGTCAGTAGTATTAAAGGCAGTAGCACTGAAGTCAAAAGTATTAAAGACAATGTTATTAGTCAGCAATATTAAAGACGGGAGTATTAAAGTCAGTAGTATAAAAATCAGAGCATTGAGGTCAACAGTATTAAAGTCAGTAGTAGTATAGTCAGCAGTATTAAAGTCAGTAGTATTAAAGTGAGTAGTATTAAAGTCAGTAGTAAAGTCAGCAGTAATAAAGTCAGTAGTATTAATGTAAGTAGAAAGGAAGTCAGTAATAATAAAGACAATAATATTAAAGTCAGTAGTATTAAAGTCAGTAGTAATGGCTGATCATGGAACAGAGAAACTGCATAAACCGCCTCTAGTCCTGAACACATCATCGAGTCCAAAGGCAATTCCTTTCAAGTCTTTTTATTCTCTGACATGTATTCACATCTAAAAGCCAATAACTGGAGCATAATTGCATCCAATTAGTTATGAAACAGCAGCAGCTGAGTCATGAGCCTTCAGTGTTTCCCCTCAGAAATCTTTAAATGTAAAGCAGCTTCCACATACAACACTCCACATACAACACTCCACATACAGCACTCCACATACAACACTCCACATACAACACTCCACATACAACACTCCACATACAGCACTCCACATACAACACTCCACATACAACACTCCACATACAGCACTCCACATACAGCACTCCACATACAGCACTCCACATACAGCACTCCACATACAGCACTCCACATACAACACTCCACATACAGCACTCCACATACAACACTCCACATACAACACTCCACATACAGCACTCCACATACAGCACTCCACATACAACACTCCACATACAGCACTCCACATACAGCACTCCACATACAGCACTCCACATACAGCACTCCACATACAACACTCCACATACAGCACTCCACATACAGCACTCCACATACAGCACTCCACATACAGCACTCCACATACAACACTCCACATACAACACTCCACATACAGCACTCCACATACAGCACTCCACATACAACACTCCACATACAACACTCCACATACAGCACTCCACATACAGCACTCCACATACAGCACTCCACATACAGCACTCCACATACAGCACTCCACATACAGCACTCCACATACAGCACTCCACATACAACACTCCACATACAACACTCCACATACAGCACTCCACATACAACACTCCACATACAACACTCCACATACAACACTCCACATACAACACTCCACATACAGCACTCCACATACAGCACTCCACATACAACACTCCACATACAACACTCCACATACAACACTCCACATACAGCACTCCACATACAACACTCCACATACAACACTCCACATACAGCACTCCACATACAGCACTCCACATACAACACTCCACATACAACACTCCACATACAGCACTCCACATACAACACTCCACATACAGCACTCCACATACAACACTCCACATACAACACTCCACATACAGCACTCCACATACAGCACTCCACATACAGCACTCCACATACAGCACTCCACATACAACACTCCACATACAACACTCCACATACAGCACTCCACATACAGCACTCCACATACAACACTCCACATACAGCACTCCACATACAGCACTCCACATACAGCACTCCACATACAGCACTCCACATACAACACTCCACATACAGCACTCCACATACAGCACTCCACATACAGCACTCCACATACAGCACTCCACATACAACACTCCACATACAACACTCCACATACAGCACTCCACATACAGCACTCCACATACAACACTCCACATACAACACTCCACATACAGCACTCCACATACAGCACTCCACATACAGCACTCCACATACAGCACTCCACATACAACACTCCACATACAACACTCCACATACAGCACTCCACATACAACACTCCACATACAACACTCCACATACAACACTCCACATACAACACTCCACATACAACACTCCACATACAACACTCCACATACAACACTCCACATACATACTGTATGTACAAACTGACATACAGTCAGTAGTATTAAAGTCAGTTGTACTGAAGTCAGTAGTATTAATGTCAGTAGTACTGAAGTCAGTAGTAATAAAGTCAGTAGTATTAAAGTCAGTAGTACTGAGGTCAGTGGTATAATAATCAGTAGTATTAAAGTCAGTAGTATTAAAGTTAGTGGTACTGAAGTCAGTGGTATTAAAGTCAGTAGTATTAAAATCAGTAGTCCTGAAGTCAGTGGTATTAAAGTCAGTAGCATTAAATTCAGAAGTACTGAAGTCAGTAGTATTAAAGTCAGTAGTACTGAAGTCAGTAGTATTAAAGTCAGTAGTATAAAAGTCAGTAGTATAAAAGTCAGTAGTAATAAAGTCAGTACTATTAAAGTCAGTAATAATAATGTCAGTAGTATTAAAGTCAGTAGTATAAAAGTCAGTAGTAATAAAGTCAGTAGTATTAAAGTCAGTAGTATTAATGTCAGTTGTATTAAAGTCAGTAGTAATAAAGTCGGAATTTAAACTTACACACAAATAAACCCTCACACTTCACAATATATCTGACTATAGATTTCTTATTACTTTGTACTTGGTGCAAAAATCTTCAAATCCCTACATTTGAACACTGTGACAAATTAAAAAATGAAGTCAGTTAAAAATAATAATTTACACCCACTTTGATATTCTTCAGTAACAAGTTTATCCTGTAAACAACATGAGAAATAAATCAATTAATTGATGTACAAATCGAATAGTCAGGTAAATTCTTCCTGCTGTGTGTATGCTAATAACAGAAACTATAGCTTCACATCTCAGTATCACTGAATAAACCCAGCTAACAGATACCATGTCACTGCTAGGCGTCGTAGCGTAAACAGGAGACGAGGGAAGATTTAGGAAAATCAATGGGAGGAAGAGAAAGAATGATGAAGTAGTGGCTTCCTGCCCTCTGCTTCCTCCAGGGCTTTCAGTTTTACATAGTGTACTTCTTAATAACACACACCGAGGCAATTCGTCATGCAGTGTGAGAGCTGATCACCTCCTACTCCACACACACACACACACACATTTACACAAAGATATAGTGATTACCATCTCGCCTAAAGGTCACACAGTGAGAAGGGGTGGGAGTGATCCGCTTAGTGTTCACGCGTCAATAACAGAGAGTGAGTGTGTTTCAGGCGAGGACGGTCATTTCCAAGAGAGTTAATGCCAGATCATGGGGAAGAAGGACTTCTCATGCTTACAGATTTAAATCTGGACAAGAATGTAACACAATCATGACCAGAACTGAATAGCTTGGATTATTTTTGACAGTAAACACTATTCATGTTCCATTACTAACACACACAGATCAGGCATAACTTTATGACCACCTGCCTAATATTGTGTTGGTCCTCCTTTTGCTGACCCATTAAGGCATGGACTCCACTAGATCCCTGAAAGCGTGTTGTGGTATCTGGCACCAAAATGTTAGCAGATCCTTTAAGTCCTGTAAGTTGCAGACTTAAAGGATCATTTTGATAGATACTGACCACTGCAGACCTGGAACACCCCACAAGAGCTGCAGTTTTGGAGATGCTCTGATCCAGAGGTCTAGCCATCACAATTTGGCCCTTCGTCAAACTCGCTCAAATCCTTACGCTTGTCCATTTTTCCTGCTTCTAACATCAACTTTGAGGACAAAATGTTCACTTGCTGCCTAATATATCCCACCCACTAACAGGTGCCATGATGAGGAGATCATCAGTCTTATTCACTTCACCTCTCAGTGGTCATAATGTTATGCATGATCGGTGTATTTTACAGGCTCATCAGGGATAAATATTAAGTTAACTTTAAACTTTATCTATGTTTCTAAAAACCTTTTTGTAATTGAGTAGAAACATTGTTGCTATGGTAACCGATACTAGGGATGCCTCATAGAACAGATACTGGTTGTACAATTGTAAGAATGCAAACACTTTTATTCCTTTATCATGTCTACTGCAACAGTGAAAAAAACTAAAAACACAGCTGATTTGTATCTGTACTTCTGCACTTGCTCTAATATCTTACGTTTCTATAGTAACCACTAATTCATCTATGGTTTAGAGATCTGTGATAAACCAAAATTAATCATGTAGAACCTGAATCACTTTATCTAATAAATCTAATCCTAAACACTAACACAAGTGTATTATTTAATAACAAAAAATGTTTAAAATCACTGATATGAGGAGAATATCTTAGAGGAGACGTTTATTTAGTAGCACTTTATCTTTAAAAAGTAAAATCATACGTATATATATATATATATATATATATATATATATATATATTTAATTTTATAATTTTATAATAATAATAATAATTTTATAATAATAATTTTATTAAATAATAAATATAACAAATAATATTAATAATAATTGTTTTTCACCAATTGTTAATCCTTGGTAAATTGCTGTAGTATAGGACATGCTGTCGTAGGAAAATAATCAACTGCGGGATGGTAACAGTAGGTTTTCAATCGTTATTCGGTTTCTGATTGAGTGTCTGTTGCAGCTTGCCATAACATTCTAACACAGCATCATTTCTGTTAGAACTCTCTGAGTGGACACATCACAGGGTCTTCTCCAATTACCTGTTATTTACTATTTACTTGCAAATATTACACATAAATAATAAACTTCTTCAGGCAAAGATGTTGAGGTTCTCTTTGGGTTGGACAGGATTAGGAACGAGTACATCAGAGGGACAGCTCATGTTGGACGTTTGGGGGACAGAGTTAGGGAGGCCAGATTAAGATGGTTTGGACATGTTCAGAGGAGGGAGAGTGAGTATATTGGTAGGAGAATGTTGGACATGGAGCTGCCAGGCAGGAGGCAAAGAGGAAGGCCAAAGAGGAGGTATATGGATGTAATAAATGAGGATATGAAGCTAGTGGGTGCAAGTGTTGAGGATGCAGAAGATAGGGATAGGTGGAGAGAGATGATTCGCTGTGGAGACCCCTGAAGGGAAAAGCAGAAAGAAGAAGAAAAATAAAAACTTCTTCAGGCTTGGATGAGAAGGAGCAAACTTGGCTTTATTGCAGTCAGATAAGTCTTCACAACATATCTTCAGCAACAAAAACCAAGAAGACACGAAGCATCAGGAACAGTGCAGCCAGGGCACCTGGTCTTGCAAAAATCCCCTCCTGGTACTACTGGGCATGGCATCTCTTATCTCCTTCTTTTTTAGAATTGTTTACCTTGACTAACTTCTTAGAAATCACCTTATTTGTTCTATCCATGATCTATCTATCTGTTACTTGATGGTGAACACTGTACACCATGATGTGAAGGGAAAACTAATCCACTAACGCTTCACAGCAGAGTTTCAGAACTCTGGGTAAAATAACCCTGCTTCTAAATTACACGTGTGAAATGTTCCTCTACCTGGGGTTAAAAGAGTACTTTAGAGCAACAATAACCTGGGGTTAAGCTCAGTCTGAAAAGCTCTATTATGTCTTATTCTTTGCTTCCTAGGCTTTTAGTTCCACTTGTATAATTTGGCAGTCGGCTTGCATTTAAACACGTGTTGAGCAAAAATCTTGACATTAGACAGAGAACAGGGTTTTTACACTTAACAAAAGACTTTTATAAGGTTGAGGTCAGCTAGCGATAATTAAACGACTCAATCATTTTGTCTTTTGAAAATTTGAGCTGTGAAAATAACACATCTCTGCCTGTCTGAGACACAATGACTATATCAAGATAGTCTAAAACAGGGGTAGGCAAGTTCGGTCCTAGAGAGCCGCAGTCCTGCAGATTTCAGCTCCAACCCTAATCAAACACATCTGAACAAGCTAATTAAGGTCTTCAGGATTACTAAGGCTACAGGCAGGTGAGTTTTTTTTCAGGGCTGGAGCTGAAATCTGCAGGACTGCAGCTCTCTAGGACCGAACATGCCTACCCCTGGTCTAAAAGAAAGAAAAGAATCGAGTAGTGTTTTAAGGATGTAGCATGATGTAAAAGCATTGTGTGTGTGTTTATCCTTTCATTATAGGATGCTGTACTTTTCTTAATAACAGTAAAGTCAGGTCAGCAAAAGAAGTATGCACATAGAAAAATACACAGCATTAAACATTCCTATTTGGACTAATGATAGTGGACCCAAGCTGTGATATGGCACTGGTACAAATAATGGTGTGGAAAATAAAAAAGAATAGCATCCCATTGTTACATTCAGCAAAGAAGATGATTAAAGGCTATTGGATAACAAACTGGTATAAAGCAGGGTGTGTAATTACGAAGTGACAGAGCATTTAAAGGCCTGGATCCATCAGACACAACACCACAGAGACATCTTCATCTGAATTCTGTTCCACTAGCAATCAGGCCAAAAAAAATGATTAAGTCAGCGTGAACAGCCTGAAGCTGGAGCCTACAGTATGCAGTAGTCTTTTCTCTGCTCGTGTAACACACTGCATCAGTGGATTCTGGCTTCAAACATTCCAAATGATTTAAGTTGAATTTGTGACTTCTCAGAAGCTCACATCATAAGTTATTTATCACATGTAAAACTTCATTGCATTCAAGCTACAAAGACAATGATATGTTGAAACTGTATCTTGGTGCTGTATCAAAGGAGATACTCCTCATGGAAATTAATTGGGAGATGATCAACATTTCACCAATACGTAATTATAGCATGAGGGGAAGATTAAAGAGATACTGGGCAAAGCTCCTCAGTGGAAATATGGCATTATATGGAACTGATACTTTTTAAATCTTCCCTCCACTGTGACAGGAAAGGAATTCTGACACAATACTCCCTCAGAAAGTTTGACCAGCCCTACCCACTCCTTACCAATCCTACCTGCTCCTGCATAACATTTGACCAGTCCTTCCAATCCTGAAAGAATTCTGTCCAATCCTGTCCATTACCAAAGTAATTCTAGCCAATCAGGTGCATTATCAAAGGAATTCTGTCCAACCTTGCCCATCTCTGAAGGCATTCTGACCAACCATGCCCACTCCTAAAGAAATTCTGACCGAGCCTGTCCATTATCAAAGGAATTCTGTTCAACTTTGCCCATCTCTGAAGGCATTCTGACCAACCATGACCTCTCTTAAAGAAATTCTGACCAATCATGTGCATTATCAAAAGGGATTCTGTCCAACTTTGCCCATCTCTGATGACATTCTGACCAACTATGCTTACTCCTACAAAGATTCTGACCAACCCTGTCCATTACCAAAGGAATTCTGTCTGACTGTGCCCACCTCTGAAGGCATTCTGACCAACGATGCTCACTCCTAAAGAAATTCTGACCAATCATGCCCATTACTACTACTTCATTCTAAAATTAAGTCATTTATACAACAGTGACCTTGAGCAGGATGGTTAAGGTGAATGAATGAAATGAATAAGTGAATGAATTAGTAGCCCAGTTTACACCACATATCTTAAACATGTTGGAAAGTGCAAAACAGCTTGCTCCATTTACATTTTTTGGTCTTGTTGGTCCCACAGTATCGGAGTCTCATTGCACATCTCCACTTTAACCCCAAGGATGTTTTAAGGGAAGGCACACTGTGCTAATCTCACCACTCAGCCTGATCTGGCGACTAAATGAATACAAGATGCTGGAAATCACAGAATTCAGATTCTGATCTATATTTCGAGATGCCAGTTCCCCAGGTCTCTTAAATCTCTGTGGTGCTGTTTGTTTTCACCCTCCACTCCAACATCCAGTGGCGTTGGCTCATTAATGACAATAAGTTAAATAAAGAGACCTACCAGTGGCTCACCATTAGTGCTGAAGGAGTCGATAGGGATAACCAGCATCTTCTACTGCCAGTTGTCCCAATGAAACCAATTACTTTCTCCATCTGCAGTGGAGGCAATATGTCACATTTCAACTAAAAAGGGCAGATGCACAAAGCATGAAGGTTAGTTGTCCTTCTTGCCATTTTCCATGTCTCTGTTTAATGAAACCATCCAATTACCCAGTGATGCACAGTGAGTGTTTACTGCCAAAGTGTTTGGGAAGTCCACAGCAGACCATTTTCCCTAGAGTTTTGCAGAGCAAAATGCCATTTAAATTAGGCTAATGGGCCTCACAACTTGAAATGCAAGACAGATGTTTGGCTGTAATGTCTTCGTTTTTATACCACTCATTAACTCTGAACTGAAAATGAGAGGCGGGTATTATTAGAGCTCGAGGTTCTTTTCTAAACAGAATAAAGCAAGAAAATTGCTATGCTAATCTGCCCTGAAGGTAAAATATCTGTTTGAATACATTAGCCAGTTATTGAAATGCACAACAAGGGTTTGTAAATCTTAATAATCCAGTCACAAGTCCATCAAACGAAGCAAATCTGCTACAAATCCTGCTTAGTGTTTTCAGCAGGTGAGCTTCAGGTTTAAATCCCTGAGATCCTTCAGTATCTGGCCCGAGACTGTCTGCTTAGATAGAAGCATCAAAGAAAATCAATAGGAAGCACTTCTGACCAGTCATCTTTATCCTGCAATGAAGCATTTGTATCCTGGTGGGTATGGTCTCTTCCAGGATGACATCACCCCCATGTGGTGGCCCAGTGGCTGAAAGATCTGGGTTACTGATCAGAAGGTCAGAGTTTGGGATGCCACTCTGGCTATTCATCAAGAATCTCATCATCCATCTGAGCACTCATGAACCCTAAGTCCACATCAATCAGCTAACCCATGGATTGCTCACTAATTTGCTGCTATGGCTGATGTCTTCCCTTCCAGTGGCCACACTGTTGTTAACCTGCAGCCCTCAACTGACCATATCTGGTCAACTAGGGATGTTATAGCTCTAAGGAGTGATACTAGATTCCTGGATCCTGTAGAGTTCCATTATCACCTACCAGACCAGCTCATGATCTAGACTGTCCTGCATGACATGCTTCTTTAAAAGGGGCATTCTGTTTTGCTCATGAAAATTCTCTCATATCAAAGTCATCATCTACAATCACTATGGGAAATTTATTTGTTTCTCTCTTGTTAGAGTTATGGAATGTAGTCACTGGTCCACGAATCTCAACAATAAAATATCAGTATTTCCAGTATTTAGGCCACTGAGTTCTCGTTACTCTTGACATGTTTCTACCTACAGCTCCTTCATGTCGTGTACCAGACTCACTCATCTACAGCTACATTTTGCCAAAACTCATCAACTATGCCCAATATATTACTTTCCCTTGTGAATTATTGAAGTATGTGCTTCCTTTATTTAAAAATTAACTTAATTCATTCATCTTCACTAACCACTTTATCTTGGGTCACAGTGGATCCAAAGCATCTGGATGAAAACTGGGTGAAAGGCTGGACTACACCCTGAATGAAACACCAACCCATTGAAGATATTGTGTTCAGCATCTGAAATATCTAAATAAAATCTGGCTCCTTTTCTCCAGAAACTGTCAATTGGTTGAGATATCTCACTCCACCAACTGAATTGATTCCCTATTTCATCCACTTCTTTTTTTTTTGTATCACTCCTTATATTATCTCCCATACTGAGGACCTCCAAACAAGTTAAATAGACTCTTCAGTCTTACCTTCTTCAAGTACTGTGCAGATCATCTTCTACCACGCTTCCCTAATATCTATAGCCATCTACAGTCTCACTCTGTACTATTCCCTTTTTCAATAGCTTTCCTTTCCAAAAAACACTAATTACAGCTCTAAATGACTACAGCTCAGTTTCTCACACATCAACAATCATGAAAAGCAGCCAGAGATTCAAGCTTGCACATCAGAAAGGCATCATGGTATCATGGGTAATGGGGTCTGTAGATAATGGTAACGTGAGTATGTGCTTGCTCTGCATTCTACAACATATGCAATCATTAAATTTAGATTTGAAAGCTCTGCATATTAATGAGCAGCAGTGGTGTAGCGGTACAGTGGTTAAAGATATTGGCAAGTGATCAGAAAGTTGAGAGTGTATATCTCAGCAGTGCCAAGCTGCTATTGCTGAGCCCTTGAGCAAGACCCTTAACCCCTAACTGCTCAGCTCAACTGTAAGCTCTTTGGAATAAAAGTCTGCCTCAATAAATAAATGTAAATGTGAATCCCACAGCTGCCTGAGTTTGACTTTATCGACTGATGGATCATTGGCTGCAGGAAACTGTGCGAGAACTCTCAGACTCTCAAGACGGCAGAATTACAAACAAAGTTGTCTGCTCTTTCTTTCTCTTAGTTTACTTTTTACACCAGTGAACGCTGAGAATTTCTACATAAAGGATATAAACCTCTTAATACGGCACTTGTTTATTGGTAGGGTTTGCCAGAATAACTAGACTGGTATGAAAGCCCTTCCTTCTCTTTCAGGGAACATCCATAAAACTATTAGGTTCAATTTGGCATCCATATTGCATTATTTGCTGCTCACAAAGGGCTTAAAGTGGAGTATTTTTGCCTTTTGTTAAAGTGGGTTTTAGTTTGTGAAGATGTGCGTTCTTGTGTGTATATGTAATAGTTTTATTCTGATGATAAGAGCCTGCGCTAAAAGGCTCAACTATAATAGTTTTCGCATTCACCCATCTCTGTTTATTTGCTTACATCAAATCTACACACATACAGAAAATAGATTCTAAAAGCTTATTGTTAATATTATTATTATTACTATCATTATTATTATTATTATTATTATTATTATTATTATTATTATTAGTGACACAAGACGACACCATGTCCATAAGAAGGCACACTAGAGAAAGGACTTTGTATGACAGTGGAAAAAGTTTGTCCTCTGTCCTCATAACGTCTCTCCCAGCATCATCAATAAACGTCTGGTTCAGGTCAATGACCACATGAGACAGGATGAAACTTCAGACAGAAAATTGCCTGCGACGTGCCCTATCTGAAGCATGACAGATCCGAAAGGAGAGCATCCAATGCTCATGACAGGATCAAGAGCATGTAGATCAAAATAAAATAAAAATACGCACATCGTATTATTTGTCCATGCTATTGCAGTTTACACAAGCTGGAAAATATTCAATAATAAATATATCTTCTGACTTGTGCACTGCTGAGACCCAAAGTTCTCAAAATTGCATATGTGATGTGGGGGTCAGTGAACTTGTGTTGGGTTTTGTAAATTAAACCTCATTTAGGGTAATTTAACTGTAATCCATAAAACACTGTTCCCTTCTACACACCTTAAATTAGAAGCCAGACAACTCTGTGCACTACTTGTATGAAACCTAGCATGAATAAAATCCGGAAATATAAATCATAAGACTCCTCATGTTTATACACATCTGTAAGGGTGTGAGAATGGCATGAATGGTGTCATCTGTAGCAGTCTGAAGACAAATACACTCTTGATCTGTTAAAACAAAGACCATGCACAGAATCCCAAAGAATATCTAATAACTCCTCCCACTTTTACAGAGATTTTTTTTAATACAAAGCTCTCAATTTCCCACACAAAGCAAGGTTTCTGAGAGACAACATTGCCATCTAATGGAAACCTGACAGCGCTCTTATGTGAGTGAGTGAGAGAGGGAGGGGGGGCAGAAAAGAGCTTGCTATGAGATTGTTTAGTCTTTGTATAAAACTCTGTTTTAAAAAATCTGACAGTGTGTATGCTATGAAAATCTTTATTAGTGTTTGAGAAAAGTCATAAATTTAAAGAATTAAGAAAAAAAGAAAAGAAAAGAAAATATATTTTTTAAATATCTTGAATAGTTAATATTTAAGATTCTGTACTATTTCTGAGTCACAATTTAAATGGCAGTTAGTAAGATTACAGGGTGAAGAGGTGAAGAAGGTACAGGAGTTTAAGTATTTGGGGGTCAACAGTCCAGAGTAATGGAGAGTGTGAGAAAGAGGTAAAGACGGGAGTGCAGGCAGGTTGGAATGGGTGGAGAAAGGCGTCGGGAGTTCTGTGTGATAGAAAAATGTATGGTTTAGAGGCAGTGTCACTGAGGAAGAGACAGGAGTCAGAGCTGGAGATAGCAGAGCTGAAGATGTTGAGGTTCCCTTTGGGAGTGACATGGTTGGAAAGGATTAGGAACAAGTACCTCAGAGGGACAGCTCATGTTGGACGTTTGGGGGACAGAGTTAGGGAGGACAGATTAAGATGGTTTGGACATGTTCAGAGGAGGGAGAGTGAGTATATTGGTCGGAGAATGTTGGACATGGAGCTGCCAGGCAGGAGGCAAAGAGGAAGGCCAAAGAGGAGGTATATGGATGGAATAATTGAGGATATGATGCTAGTGGGTGTAAGTGTTGAGGATGCAGAAGATAGGGATAGGTGGAGAGAGATGATTTGTTGTGGTGACCGCTAAAGGGAAAAACCAAAATAAGAAGAAGAAGAAGAAGAAGAAGGAGAAGAAGAAGAAGAAGAAGAAGAAGAAGAAGAAGAAGAAGAAGAAGAAGAAGAAGAAGAAGGAGATGTGAATTTGATCTAAAACGGATTGTCAGCTTCGTGGACTCCATGCATAAATCAGGATGTACAAAATATTAAGAATTCTGAAATTGGTATATTTCTGCACAGTAGACCCTTTTCAGGCCGATGTCACGATTACATCACAGCACTAGCTGAAAGGGAAAACTGGAGTTGGCTACATAAGGAACACAAAAGTCATCTTGTGTTGTGTGAATTAGAATCGAATAGTGGTCAAACTTAGTAAAACAAGCGGACTGGACAGAAACGATCATCTAAAATGCTGGCATTTGCATGCTCGGTCTTTCTATCATTTAGGTGTAGATGTCAGGTCACTCAACCAGAGGTCATCCTGTCACATCGTCCATCCATCGGTCCATCAGTCAATCTGGTTCCATCCGTAACGTTCATTTTTTCAAATAACGTTTGCTGCCCTGGACAGTGAGTGACCTAACAGTCAGATAAATTGGGATATTGTCCAGTCATTGTTTTAAAAACAAACTAACCAAACTTGACAACTACTGCGTGTAAAGTGGTCAGGGAAATCTTTCTGCCTCCACCTAAGCTCCGCCCACAAAAACATTCGCCACAATGTTTACTAACGGAAAAAGGATCTATAGAAGCATTTTCCCCAGTGGTCTCAGACTATTTGACCCCACTGTATATACAAGATTGAGTTCCTCTTAGATTTCTTCTCTGCAATGAAACTGTGGTCCAGAGCAGCCAGTTATGCCTACAGTTCTGTCTTACTGCAGAGAGCTGAATAAAATATATGGTGTATATATGATGTAAATAAAAAAATCTGCCAGACCTTGGATAATAAATAATATTATAAATATATAATATTTATTTGTATATATATATATATATATATATATATATATATATATATATATATATATATATATATATATATATATATATATATTTATATATATATATATACACTATATTGCCAAAAGTATTCGCTCACCCATCCAAATAATCAGAATCAGGTGTTCCAATCACTTCCATGGCCACAGGTGTATAAAATCAAGCACCTAGGCATGCAGACTGTTTTTACAAACATTTGTGAAAGAATGGGTCGCTCTCAGGAGCTCAGTGAATTCCAGCGTGGAACTGTGATAGGATGCCACCTGTGCAACAAATCCAGTCGTGAAATTTCCTCACTCCTAAATATTCCACAGTCAACTGTCAGCTGTATTATAAGAACGTGGAAGTGTTTGGGAACAACAGCAACTCAGCCACGAAGTGGTAGGCCACATAAACTGACGGAGCGGGGTCAGCGGATGCTGAGGCGCATAGTGCGAAGAGGTCGCCAACTTTCTGCAGAGTCAATCGCTACAGACCTCCAAACTTCATGTGGGCTTCAGATTAGCTCAAGAACAGCGCGCAGAGAGCTTCATGGAATGGGTTTCCATGGCCGAGCAGCTGCATCCAAGCCATACATCACCAAGTGCAATGCAAAGCGTTGGATGCAGTGGTGTAAAGCACGCCGCCACTGGACTCTAGAGCAGTGGAGACGCGTTCTCTGGAGTGACGAATCGCGCTTCTCCATCTGGCAATCTGATGGATGAGTCTGGGTTTGGTGGTTGCCAGGAGAACAGTACTTGTCTGACTGCATTGTGCCAAGTGTAATGTTTGGTGGAGGGGGGATTATGGTTTGGGGTTGTTTTTCAGGAGCTGGGCTTGGCCCCTTAGTTCCAGTGAAAGGAACTCTGAATGCTTCAGCATACCAAGACATTTTGGACAATTCCATGCTCCCAACTTTGTGGGAACAGTTTGGAGCTGGCCCCTTCCTCTTCCAACATGACTGTGCACCAGTGACCAAAGCAAGGTCCATAAAGACATGGATGACAGAGTCTGGTGTGGATGAACTTTGTGGCTTGCACAGAGTCCTGACCTCAACCCAACAGAACACCTTTAGGATGAATTAGAGCAGAGACTGAGAGCCAGGCCTTCTCGTCCAACATCAGTGTGTGACCTCACAAATGTGCTTCTGGAAGAATGGTCAAAAATTCCCATAAACACACTCCTAAACCTTGTGGACAGCCTTCCCAGAAGAGTTGAAGCTGTTATAGCTGCAAAGGGTGGACCGACGTCATATCGAACCCTATGGATTAGGAATGGGATGTCACTTAAGTTCATATGCGAGTCAAGGCAGGTGATATATAGTATATATATAGGCAATATAGTATATATATATATATATATATATATATATAAAATATAAATATCATAAATACTATTTAGATTTAGAAATGATTAAACACAGACAGAGCGCTCTGATGGAATGACTCGAAGAAACACATATTTTCAAACATATTTCACATCATTTCTCGAGAAATTTTATCAATCCAAACTACAGGTGATGTGTAACGACATGTGATCAGCATCAGTCCTGTAGCACATCTGGAATAAACAATGCTTTTCCTCAGTCAATAAAAGGAAATAAATGGATCTGGATATCCCGGGAATACTGGCGTTCAATGTGGGATTCAATGTGGCGTTCAATGTAACAATGGATATGACGCCTGCCTATCCTTCCATCCATTTATTCATCTGTCCTCCATCCACCCATCCATTCAATTATTCATTCATTCATCCATCCATCCACCCATCTATCCATCCATGCAATTATTCATCCATGCAATTATTCTTCCTTCCATCCATCCATCCATCCATCCATCCATCCAAACATCCATCCACCCATCCATTCATCCATTTATTTATTCATCCATCCATCCATGCATCCAATTATTCATCCATCTTTCCAGTTATTCATCTGTCCTCCATCTATCCATCCATCTATTTGTTCATTCATCCATCCTTCCTTTGATGTACCTGGCAATAAAACTTTTTCTGATTCTGATTCTGATTCTTCCATCCAATTATTCATCTGTCCTCCATTCAATTTTTCATCCATCCATCCATCCATCCATCGTTTCATCAATCCATGCAATTATTCATCCATCCATCCATCCATCCATTTATCCAATTATTCATTCATTCATCCATCCAATTGTTCATCTGTCCTCAATACAATCATCCATCCATCTATCCACCCATCCTATTTTCATCTGTGTGCCAATCCATCCATCCATCCATCCATCCATTCATTAATCCAATTTTTCATCTATACATCTATCAAACCATCTATACACTTATTCATCCATTCCTCTGTCCATCCATCCTCAATCCAATCATTCATCTATCCAATTATTTTTTCACTCAACCAGCCATCCATCCATCCATCTCATTATTCATCCATCCAATTATCCAACCATAAATTGTCTTATTTATACAAAAGTACTAATTTCTAGTGATTAATAATTTAGAGTTACAAAGTGGAGAAGAGAAGAGAAGAGAAGAGAAGAGAAGAGAAGAGAAGAGAAGAGAAGAGAAGAGAAGAGAAGAGAAGAGAAGAGAAGGTTTTCAGTGGTTTCTGGAGCTTGGCACATGCTTCCATGGGTTAAGGCAACATGGTGGCTCAGGAGGGTTTAGGGTGCAAGTGAGCACTGAAGAGCAGGAAAGTCAATTATAAATACACTATATATACACTGACTGTGAATGAGGAAAACTCAAAGGGATTCTTCTCCTTGACCAGTGAAGAGAACACAATCCTGGGTTTAGTAGCACATGAGGGCTTTCTCCATGAAATACGAAGAGCAGGAAGAACCATTAGACTTGAAGACAAGCCAAAAAAAAAGCAGTATCAGCAGACACCAGGTCAGAGCAGAGGCATGTGGAAGACAGAGGTGTTGGACGAGAAGAAGCAGTGAAGCTTGAAGCATAGATGATTAGTCAGAAACCAGCAGAGCAAAGAAATGGAGAAGGAGATGGGATTGTGATGAAAGGAACTGGAAAGGAACTGGAAGTGTATGATGGCTTAGAAGTATGTTGGCATCTTTAGAGATTAACGCCCATCTTACACTGCTAATAGGCCACACCCACTCCTCAAACTGCTGAATCGTTCACGTAGAAATCAGAGCTTTAGCACTAACAAACACCACAGACGAGCTCCACAGTTCTGAAGGAAAAGAGATGTCAGTAGTGAAGCAAGAACTGGAGGTGAAGGAGTGAGAGGAAGAGGAGGATGAGGATGAGGTGGAGGATGAGGAAGGCTCTGTTGCATTTTTTGCCTTTAGAATTTTGAATAGTCAGAAATCCTTTAATCTGACTTAATAATTGTTCTGTTCTGACCTTGTTGGGTTTAGGAAGTGTTACAGACAGTGTTTGTGTTACTATATTGGATTTGTGTGTTTATTTATGTTTGTTTGTGTAGGTATACATCACTGTAATATCACCTGAATACAGTGGAACACTGAGACATACAAATACTGATAGGATTTTTATAGAAGTGTGTGCATGTATGTGTGTGTGTATGTGTGCATATATGTGAGCATGTATGTGTGTATGTGTGTGTTTGTGTGTCTGATTGTGTGCTAGGTGATTTTTGGGGTGTTTTTTTGTTGACAGATTGGTGGTGTGGGCGGTCTGTTCTATTTTTAGCCCAAGCTTGATGGCACGACTTCCTGTGAGGAGCCTTGACATGGAATGCTTGGCTTGGGTCAGTTCTTTGTAAGCAGCCATACAGTTTCCATACGCTTTGTATTGGGAATATTGGTCATATTTTTGGGCGGCTGGAACGGATTATCTGCATTTACATTATTTCTTATGGTAATATTCGTTTAGCAATACACATTTTCACCTTAAGATCTAGCCTCCGGAGTGAATTAAATTCCTATGCCGAGGTTCCACTGTATTTTCTTAATTAGATGTGTTGATTTAGTGACTTAAATCTTCGGCATCTGGTGTTAGTAGTTATTCATGTGTGTGACAGAGACAGAGAGACAGAGAGCAAGATGTCGGAACCAGGAACAGCACTTTACCTCAGCGTTCAGAGCGACTGTGAACACGATTTAAAGTTCAGCTCTGACTTCGGAAGTGCTGCTGCATTATTTGGAGTCGTATCGCTCCGCTTTAGGGTAAATTATTGAATAAGAATGTGCTTTTTTGGAGAAACAAGTGTGCAAAAGTTCATCTTTTTAAAATGAGTTCGCCACAGCACTTTCCTTCTCATCACTTATTCATCCAGGGCAAAATGTTTCTTCTGTCCTACTGAGCGGCGTGTCCATCACGCTCCACTCTCAGTGCAGAGAGAGAGAGAGAGAGAGAGAGAGAGACAGTGAGAGAGAGAGAGAGAGAGAGAGAGAGAGAGAGAGAGGGATTCTCAGCATGTATAAATCATTTTTCCTACCAATGATTTTTCATGAGAACAGCTATATTGACGTGAAGGATCGTGGTACGTGACCCCTGAACCATTGACATTTCTGTCAATATTTTTTTACTATATATACACATTATTATAATGCACTTGCAGAAATGCAATGCAAAACTCTTAAATATGGTGAAACTGTTGTTTGTCATACAGTATAGTATCTGGACACATCCTTCAGCCTCCTTAAGAAGACACATTCTCTAGAAGAATGAATTCTGTTTAGCTTTAAAAGAATGTTTATTCATCCCGATAGTGTGTAGGTTCTCTGTTGGATTTTATGCTCTGATTATCCCTTGTGTATCTGTGGAAAATGATTCTCACTGACTGCCCCAAGGTCAAAATTTCCCTCCTGTTACTGTGGCTTTCGCATCAGATTTATTAGCACTACAGTGAGAATCATGCAGTTCATACCCACTTTGACATTTACCACAGACTTTTTTTGCTGTTGTAGTGGATGTAGAAAGGTATTTGCTGTTTTACTGCTGTCCCATTTCCCATGCAGTTCTCTAGTGTAGAGTGCCTTGGGCAAACTCTTCAGCCTGCTAAAGGGGAGTGAGTGAGTGAGTGAGTGAGTGAGTGAGTGAGTGAGTGTGTGAGTGTGAGTGAGTGAGTGAGTGAGTGAGTGAGTGAGTGAGTGAGTGAGTGAGTGAGTGAGTGTGTGAGTGAGTGAGTGAGTGTGTGAGTGAGTGAGTGAGTGAGTGAGTGAGTGTGTGAGTGTGTGAGTGAGTGTGTGAGTGAGTGAGTGAGTGAGTGTGTGAGTGAGTGAGTGTGTGAGTGTGTGAGTGTGTGTGAGTGAGTGAGTGTGTGAGTGAGTGAGTGAGTGAGTGAGTGAGTGAGTGAGTGAGTGAGTGAGTGAGTGTGTGAGTGAGTGAGTGTGTGAGTGAGTGTGTGAGTGAGTGAGTGAGTGAGTGAGTGAGTGAGTGAGTGTGTGAGTGAGTGAGTGAGTGAGTGAGTGTGTGAGTGAGTGAGTGAGTGAGTGAGTGTGAGTGAGTGAGTGAGTGAGTGAGTGAGTGA